>NW_026777546.1:0-231463 GCF_028023285.1 Balaenoptera ricei
TATGGCTCAGGATACGGCTGTGGATATGGCTCCCCTTATGGCTGTGTTTATGGACCAGGATATGGCTGTGGATATGACACTGGCCGCTGCTGCTACTGGCCAGTTTGCTACTGGAGATGTTATTCTTCTTGCTGCTAAAACGTCACCATCCAAACCTCGTGTGTTCCTGAAATGACACATCTAAAGATAATGGGATTCAAGGATCTATAACCCATGATTTCTATATCCAGGAAACTACATGCGTAACAGAGGCTTTGACCTCCAACTACCCATTTTTAGATTGACATCTTTGTGGCTTGAGGTTCCATGATAGCGTCTGCTTATTGTCTGAAAGTTAGCCTTTAACTTCCTTAATCTCTGATTCACTGTTATGACTGTGTTGATGATCCTAACATCCTCCAGTTGGGGAAATCACTCATTCTCAATAAAAAAGGTGCATTGTTTCTAACAAACCTTTGTGTACTTGCTTGTGAATTAGTCATTTTTTGAGATGTTATGGCCTCTGGTGCAAGTTGGGTAATATCTTGCCTGAACCTTGAGTTCTTCCTTGATATAATACAAGCATTTCTTCTTATATTTGCACCAGAAAAAATGTCTCCTCCTCCTATTTCTTGTTTCTCACATACTCAGGCGCTCATACACCCAGGCACAAATCTCACAGTATTTCACGACTGTGCTTTGCAGATCCCACTTTGTCTAAGTTGGAGCTGGAGGGGAAAGAGGAGGGGGAATGACACTTTATTCAGGATGTGAATGCAGAGTCCAAGGTAGAGAAGAGGTGCCCTGAGTGCTTAAAGGAATTGAAGAGATATTTTCCAGAATTAATGAGGAATTAGAATTAGACATAGGTATGGAAAACAAGAGAATAAAGAACTAAGCAACAGATAAGTGAGAATAAACATATTCTCTTATATCACCTGCTTTTGATGGAACTGAAAATGTATTTGTTTTCATATATCGTGGTTGAGGAAATTGATTGCGGTCACTTAATTGACAAATAGTTTTGAGTAGTTTAGAAAGGGCCTCATCTTAGTGAAGACAAAGTAGGAAAATTATAGACAAGTTACTTGCTCTCACAGTGTTTATATTCTAGTACGTTAAGATAGAAAAACAGAGAGTAAAAAACAATTAAGATGATTTCAAACTGACAGTTGGGAGGGGGGACTAACACCGGTTTATGGGAAAGAGAGTAAGGATCGAAGTATCAGAGGCATGGTTCAGGGAGGTATTTTGAAGTTGTGATGAGCTGATGCCAATGGCAAAGGAAGATTAGAAAGGGCAGTAGCAAGCGTAAAGTGGGAAAAGAAGTCCGTGATGTTTTGGCAGAATATGATTTATTAGGCATGTATGAGTTCACTTATATATCCAGAAAAGAGTCTTCACGAACCCTTCCCATACTTTCAAAGTCATAAGTGTTTTGACTCCTTAGTTAAAGAACATCTGAGACACTCAGCTTTACAGAAGTGAGAAAATGGTGATAATATTTACAAGTATCCTCTAATTTATATGTGCCACACAAATGTTTGATTTCATATTCTTATTGGAGAAATAGTGTTTGAGTGTAAGTTATGTGCCAGGCACTGTTCTCAGAGCTGATTATGCAGTGATGTACAGAATAGATATGGTTTCTCTTGTTTTGCATCCATATCCAGATGTTTGAATGGAAAGGTATTCGAAGTAATGCAGTAAAGATAGAAGAATTTTCACTAACCCATGGGTATTGTGGGAAGAAAGTGTGTGTTGGCAGGGTATTGAAAAGTGGCGTGCGTATCACAGGTAATTTGTGAAGTAAAATTGATAGTTTTGAATTTAAAAGATGACAGAAAAGGAAAGAAACTGAAGAATAAGAAAAATTGGAGTGGAGGTATATTTTCTTTATGTTTATTGTTGTGGATTAAACATAGCAGAGTGAGCAGATTAGAGCAGTGACGAATATCAGAAAAAAATAGGTAGAAAGATTTCTCAGCTGAAAGAAAATGTTCCAATCATGAATGTTCTCAGAAAATGAAATCAGCAGCTTCGTGAAAATTCCTGTTGAAGCCACTCTATAGACTACTGGATCATAGCTCATTTTGTGTTGTTGAAATGTGGGATTCCAGTGGAAGGAATCACCTTCCAGAGTTTATACTCCCTTCCAACTTGGATTTCCTAATTGTTACTATAAAAAGTTACTTTCATTTTGATCAGAAAGGAAAGAGGAGAAATAACAGCGGATACCACAGACATACAAAACATCATAAGCAATACTATGAACAGTTATATGGCAACAAATTGGACAGCCTAGAAGAAACAGACAAATTTCTAGAAACATACAGAATGACTAGACTGAATCAAGAAGAAACAGAACATTTGAACAGATTGATCACTAGAAGTGAAGTCGAATCTGTAATTTGAAAAACTCCCAGCAAACAAAAGTCCAGGACCAGAGAGCTTCACAGGGGAATTCTATCAAACATAAAAAGAAGAACTTATACCAATCCTTCTCGAAATGTTCCAGAAAACTGAAGATGAGCAAACACTCCCAAATTCATTCGACAAGGCCACCATTACCCTGATACCAAAGCCAGACAAAGAGATTATAGATAAAAGAAAATTATAGTCCAATATCTTCGATGAACAATAGATGCAAAAGTCCTCACCAAAATATTAGCAAACCAAATCCAATAATACACAAAAGGATCATACGCCATGATCAAGTTGGATTTATTCCAGGGGCACAAGGATGGATTAGCATGTGCAAATCAATCAATGTGATACACCACATCAACAAAAAGAAAGACCAAAATCACATGATCACATCAATAGATGCAGATAAAGCATTGGAAAAAATTCAACTTCGATTCATGATAAAAATCCTTGCCAAAGTGGGTGTAGAGGGAAAATACATAAGCATAATAAAGGCCATTTACGACAAACCAACAGCCAACACAATACTCAATGGTGAAAAGGTGAAAGCCTTCCTCCTCAATTCAGGAAGGAGACAAGGATGATGACTGTTTCCCCTTCTACTTAAATTGGAAGTTCTAGCCGCAGCAGTCGTAAGAAAAAGAAATTAAGTGTATGCAGATTGGAACGGAAGAGTTAACACCGTAACTATTTGCCGATGATATGGTACTTCATATAGAGAACTCTACAGTCTCCACCCAAAAACCATTAGAACCAATAAACAAATACAAGATTAACATACAGAAATCTGTTGTGTTTCTATACACTAATGAGGAAATGTTAGGAAGAGAAAGTAAAACAAATCCCATTTAAAACTGCATCAAAAATTACCTAGGAAGAAACTTCAACAAGGAGGTGAAACACCTATGCTCTGAAAACTATAAAATTTGATGAAGGAAATTGAAATTGATATAAAGAAAAGGAAATATATCCTTTGTCCCTAGATTTGAGGAACTAATGTTATAAAAATGACCATCCCTCCCAATGAAATCTACAGATTTAATGCAATCCCTATGAAAATACCTGTGACATTTTTCACAGAAGTAGAACAAATATTTTTAAAATTCACAGAACTAAGACGCATAATCCTTATACAACCCTAAAATTCATAGAACAACTATTTCTAAAACTAGGACAACAAAAGACCCCCAGTTTTCAAAGCGCTCTTCATAATAAAGGACAAAGCTAGAGGTTCAACCCTACCAGACTTCAGACTATACTACAGGGTGGTATTTGCTCCAAAACAGACACATAGGTCCGTGGAACAGAAGACAGAGCCCAGAAATAATCCCGCACACTTATGATCAATTAATCTATGACAAAAGAGGCAGGAATATACAAAGAGAAAAGACCGTCTCTTCAACAAGTGGTGCTGGGAAAACTGGACAGCCATATGTATAACAGTGAGAGTAGAACATTCCCTCACACCATATACAAAAACAAACTCAAAATGGGCTAAAGACCTAAATGTAAGACCTGAAAATATAAAACTCTTAGAAGAAAACATAGGCAGAGCACTCTTTGACAGAAATTGTAGCATTACTTTTTTGGATCTGTATCCCAAGGCCAAGGAAATAAAAGCAAAAATAAACAAATGGGACATAATTACACTTAAAAGGTTTTGCACAGCAAAGGAAGCAGTTGAGAAGATAGAAAGACAACCTATGAAATGTGAGAAAATATTTGCAAATGATGTGACTGACTCGGTGTTAATGTCCAAATTATACAAACATCTCATACAACTCAAAGGCCAAAAAAACAAACAACGCAACCAAAAAATCAGTTATTGGGCACATGATTCTACTGAGACAATTCTTCAGCAGAACAAATTAAAATGATGCTCTTTAAATAAAACTGGAGTATTCAAACTAACGAGCTCATTTTAAAGGAACTATTACTGACTGTCACCCGTGACCGGCATATAATGGTTGCTTGCATATTTGTTGTCTATGTCAGGGAATGAATGGTATGCTCTGCCAATTACTGGCAGTATATAAAGGTCCATGGGAAGTAGACGACACACACACTTCAGAAACATCCTCTTGCAACCCACCTGAATCCACTTCCCTTGACAACATGTGTTGCAACTACTACGGCAACTCTTCTGGCTATGGCCATGGATTTAGTCCCTATTACCACTGTGGATATGGGACTCGCTATGGCTGTGGCTATGGCTCAGGATACGGCTGTGGATATGGCTCCCCTTATGGCTGTGTTTATGGACCAGGATATGGCTGTGGATATGACACTGGCCGCTGCTGCTACTGGCCAGTTTGCTACTGGAGATGTTATTCTTCTTGCTGCTGAAACATCACCATCCAAACCTCGTGTGTTCCTGAAATGACACATCTAAAGATAATGAGATTCAAGGATCTATAACCCATGATTTCTATATCCAGGAAACTACATGCCTAACAGAGGCTTTGACCTCCAACTACCCATTTTTAGATTGACATCTTTGTGGCTTGAGGTTCCATGATAGCGTCTGCTTATTGTCTGAAAGTTAGCCTTTAACTTCCTTAATCTCTGATTCACTGTTATGACTGTGTTGATGATCCTAACATCCTCCAGTTGGGGAAATCACTCATTCTCAATAAAAAAGGTGCATTGTTTCTAACAAACCTTTGTGTACTTGCTTGTGAATTAGTCATTTTTTGAGATGTTATGGCCTCTGGTGCAAGTTGGGTAATATCTTGCCTGAACCTTGAGTTCTTCCTTGATATAATACAAGCATTTCTTCTTACATTTGCACCAGAAAAAATGTCTCCTCCTCCTATTTCTTGTTTCTCACATACTCAGGCGCTCATACACCCAGGCACAAATCTCACAGTATTTCACGACTGTGCTTTGCAGATCCCACTTTGTCTAGGTTGGAGCTGGAGGGGAAAGAGGAGGGGGAATGACACTTTATTCAGGATGTGAATGCAGAGTCCAAGGTAGAGAAGAGGTGCCCTGAGTGCTTAAAGGAATTGAAGAGATATTTTCCAGAATTAATGAGGAATTAGAATTAGACATAGGTATGGAAAACACGAGAATAAAGAACTAAGCAACAGATAAGTGAGAATAAACATATTCTCTTATATCACCTGCCTTTGATGGAACTGAAAATGTATTTGTTTTCATATATCGTGGTTGAGGAAATTGATTGCGGTCACTTAATTGACAAATAGTTTTGAGTAGTTTAGAAAGGGCCTCATCTTAGTGAAGACAAAGTAGGAAAATTATAGACAAGTTACTTGCTCTCACAGTGTTTATATTCTAGTACGTTAAGATAGAAAAACAGAGAGTAAAAAACAATTAAGATGATTTCAAACTGACAGTTGGGAGGGGGGACTAACACCGGTTTATGGGAAAGAGAGTAAGGATCGAAGTATCAGAGGGATGGTTCAGGGAGGTATTTTGAAGTTGTGATGAGCTGATGCCAATGGCAAAGGAAGATTAGAAAGGGCAGTAGCAAGCGTAAAGTGGGAAAAGAAGTCCGTGAAGTTTTGGCAGAATATGATTTATTAGGCATGTATGAGTTCACTTATATATCCAGAAAAGAGTCTTCACGAACCCTTCCCATACTTTCAAAGTCATAAGTGTTGTGACTCCTTAGTTAAAGAACATCTGAGACACTCAGCTTTACAGAAGTGAGAAAATGGTGATAATATTTACAAGTATCCTCTAATTTATATGTGCCACACAAATGTTTGACTTCATATTCTTATCGGAGAAATAGTGTTTGAGTGTAAGTTAGGTGCCAGGCACTGTTCTCAGAGCTGATTATGCAGTGATGTACAGAATAGATATGGTTTCTCTTGTTTTGCATCCATATCCAGATGTTTGAATGGAAAGGTATTCGAAGTAATGCAGTAAAGATAGAAGAATTTTCACTAACCCATGGGTATTGTGGAAAGAAAGTGTGTGTGTTGGCAGGGTATTGAAAAGTGGCGTGCGTATCACAGGTAATTTGTGAAGTAAAATTGATAGTTTTGAATTTAAAAGATGACAGAAAAGGAAAGAAACTGAAGAATAAGAAAAATTGGAGTGGAGGTGTATTTTCTTTATGTTTATTGTTGTGGATTAAACATAGCAGAGTGATCAGATTAGAGCAGTGACGAATATCAGAAAAAAATAGGTAGAAAGATTTCTCAGCTGAAAGAAAATGTTCCAATCATGAATGTTCTCAGAAAATGAAATCAGCAGCTTCGTGAAAATTCCTGTTGAAGCCACTCTATAGACTACTGGATCATAGCTCATTTTGTGTTGTTGAAATGTGGGATTCCAGTGGAAGGAATCACCTTCCAGAGTTTATACTCCCTTCCAACTTGGATTTCCTAATTGTTACTATAAAAAGTTATTTTCATTTTGATCAGAAAGGAAAGAGGAGAAATAACAGCGGATACCACAGACATACAAAACATCATAAGCAATACTATGAACAGTTATATGGCAACAAATTGGACAGCCTAGAAGAAACAGACAAATTTCTAGAAACATACAGAATGACTAGACTGAATCAAGAAGAAACAGAACATTTGAACAGATGGATCACTAGAAGTGAAGTCGAATCTGTAATTTGAAAAACTCCCAGCAAACAAAAGTCCAGGACCAGAGAGCTTCACAGGGGAATTCTATCAAACATAAAAAGAAGAACTTATACCAATCCTTCTCGAAATGTTCCAGAAAACTGAAGATGAGCAAACACTCCCAAATTCATTCGACAAGGCCACCATTACCCTGATACCAAAGCCAGACAAAGAGATTATAGATAAAAGAAAATTATAGTCCAATATCTTCGATGAACAATAGATGCAAAAGTCCTCACCAAAATATTAGCAAACCAAATCCAATAATACACAAAAGGATCATACGCCATGATCAAGTTGGATTTATTCCAGGGGCACAAGGATGGATTAGCATGTGCAAATCAATCAATGTGATACACCACATCAACAAAAAGAAAGACCAAAATCACATGATCACATCAATAGATGCAGATAAAGCATTGGAAAAAATTCAACTTCGATTCATGATAAAAATCCTTGCCAAAGTGGGTGTAGAGGGAAAATACATTAACATAATAAAGGCCATTTACGACAAACCAACAGCCAACACAATACTCAATGGTGAAAAGGTGAAAGCCTTCCTCCTCAATTCAGGAAGGAGACAAGGATGATGACTGTTTCCCCTTCTACTTAAATTGGAAGTTCTAGCCGCAGCAGTCGTAAGAAAAAGAAATTAAGTGTATGCAGATTGGAACGGAAGAGTTAACACCGTAACTATTTGCCGATGATATGGTACTTCATATAGAGAACTCTACAGTCTCCACCCAAAAACCATTAGAACCAATAAACAAATACAAGATTAACATACAGAAATCTGTTGTGTTTCTATACACTAATGAGGAAATGTTAGGAAGAGAAAGTAAAACAAATCCCATTTAAAACTGCATCAAAAATTACCTAGGAAGAAACTTCAACAAGGAGGTGAAACACCTATGCTCTGAAAACTATAAAATTTGATGAAGGAAATTGAAATTGATATAAAGAAAAGGAAATATATCCTTTGTCCCTAGATTTGAGGAACTAATGTTATAAAAATGACCATCCCTCCCAATGAAATCTACAGATTTAATGCAATCCCTATGAAAATACCTGTGACATTTTTCACAGAAGTAGAACAAATATTTTTAAAATTCACAGAACTAAGACGCATAATCCTTATACAACCCTAAAATTCATAGAACAACTATTTCTAAAACTAGGACAACAAAAGACCCCCAGTTTTCAAAGCGCTCTTCATAATAAAGGACAAAGCTAGAGGTTCAACCCTACCAGACTTCAGACTATACTACAGGGTGGTATTTGCTCCAAAACAGACACATAGGTCCGTGGAACAGAAGACAGAGCCCAGAAATAATCCCGCACACTTATGATCAATTAATCTATGACAAAAGAGGCAGGAATATACAAAGAGAAAAGACCGTCTCTTCAACAAGTGGTGCTGGGAAAACTGGACAGCCATATGTATAACAGTGAGAGTAGAACATTCCCTCACACCATATACAAAAACAAACTCAAAATGGGCTAAAGACCTAAATGTAAGACCTGAAAATATAAAACTCTTAGAAGAAAACATAGGCAGAGCACTCTTTGACAGAAATTGTAGCATTACTTTTTTGGATCTGTATCCCAAGGCCAAGGAAATAAAAGCAAAAATAAACAAATGGGACATAATTACACTTAAAAGGTTTTGCACAGCAAAGGAAGCAGTTGAGAAGATAGAAAGACAACCTATGAAATGTGAGAAAATATTTGCAAATGATGTGACTGACTCGGTGTTAATGTCCAAATTATACAAACATCTCATACAACTCAAAGGCCAAAAAAACAAACAACGCAACCAAAAAATCAGTTATTGGGCACATGATTCTACTGAGACAATTCTTCAGCAGAACAAATTAAAATGATGCTCTTTAAATAAAACTGGAGTATTCAAACTAACGAGCTCATTTTAAAGGAACTATTACTGACTGTCACCCGTGACCGGCATATAATGGTTGCTTGCATATTTGTTGTCTATGTCAGGGAATGAATGGTATGCTCTGCCAATTACTGGCAGTATATAAAGGTCCATGGGAAGTAGACGACACACACACTTCAGAAACATCCTCTTGCAACCCACCTGAATCCACTTCCCTTGACAACATGTGTTGCAACTACTACGGCAACTCTTCTGGCTATGGCCATGGATTTAGTCCCTATTACCACTGTGGATATGGGACTCGCTATGGCTGTGGCTATGGCTCAGGATACGGCTGTGGATATGGCTCCCCTTATGGCTGTGTTTATGGACCAGGATATGGCTGTGGATATGACACTGGCCGCTGCTGCTACTGGCCAGTTTGCTACTGGAGATGTTATTCTTCTTGCTGCTGAAACATCACCATCCAAACCTCGTGTGTTCCTGAAATGACACATCTAAAGATAATGAGATTCAAGGATCTATAACCCATGATTTCTATATCCAGGAAACTACATGCGTAACAGAGGCTTTGACCTCCAACTACCCATTTTTAGATTGACATCTTTGTGGCTTGAGGTTCCATGATAGCGTCTGCTTATTGTCTGAAAGTTAGCCTTTAACTTCCTTAATCTCTGATTCACTGTTATGACTGTGTTGATGATCCTAACATCCTCCAGTTGGGGAAATCACTCATTCTCAATAAAAAAGGTGCATTGTTTCTAACAAACCTTTGTGTACTTGCTTGTGAATTAGTCATTTTTTGAGATGTTATGGCCTCTGGTGCAAGTTGGGTAATATCTTGCCTGAACCTTGAGTTCTTCCTTGATATAATACAAGCATTTCTTCTTACATTTGCACCAGAAAAAATGTCTCCTCCTCCTATTTCTTGTTTCTCACATACTCAGGCGCTCATACACCCAGGCACAAATCTCACAGTATTTCACGACTGTGCTTTGCAGATCCCACTTTGTCTAGGTTGGAGCTGGAGGGGAAAGAGGAGGGGGAATGACACTTTATTCAGGATGTGAATGCAGAGTCCAAGGTAGAGAAGAGGTGCCCTGAGTGCTTAAAGGAATTGAAGAGATATTTTCCAGAATTAATGAGGAATTAGAATTAGACATAGGTATGGAAAACACGAGAATAAAGAACTAAGCAACAGATAAGTGAGAATAAACATATTCTCTTATATCACCTGCCTTTGATGGAACTGAAAATGTATTTGTTTTCATATATCGTGGTTGAGGAAATTGATTGCGGTCACTTAATTGACAAATAGTTTTGAGTAGTTTAGAAAGGGCCTCATCTTAGTGAAGACAAAGTAGGAAAATTATAGACAAGTTACTTGCTCTCACAGTGTTTATATTCTAGTACGTTAAGATAGAAAAACAGAGAGTAAAAAACAATTAAGATGATTTCAAACTGACAGTTGGGAGGGGGGACTAACACCGGTTTATGGGAAAGAGAGTAAGGATCGAAGTATCAGAGGGATGGTTCAGGGAGGTATTTTGAAGTTGTGATGAGCTGATGCCAATGGCAAAGGAAGATTAGAAAGGGCAGTAGCAAGCGTAAAGTGGGAAAAGAAGTCCGTGAAGTTTTGGCAGAATATGATTTATTAGGCATGTATGAGTTCACTTATATATCCAGAAAAGAGTCTTCACGAACCCTTCCCATACTTTCAAAGTCATAAGTGTTGTGACTCCTTAGTTAAAGAACATCTGAGACACTCAGCTTTACAGAAGTGAGAAAATGGTGATAATATTTACAAGTATCCTCTAATTTATATGTGCCACACAAATGTTTGACTTCATATTCTTATCGGAGAAATAGTGTTTGAGTGTAAGTTAGGTGCCAGGCACTGTTCTCAGAGCTGATTATGCAGTGATGTACAGAATAGATATGGTTTCTCTTGTTTTGCATCCATATCCAGATGTTTGAATGGAAAGGTATTCGAAGTAATGCAGTAAAGATAGAAGAATTTTCACTAACCCATGGGTATTGTGGAAAGAAAGTGTGTGTGTTGGCAGGGTATTGAAAAGTGGCGTGCGTATCACAGGTAATTTGTGAAGTAAAATTGATAGTTTTGAATTTAAAAGATGACAGAAAAGGAAAGAAACTGAAGAATAAGAAAAATTGGAGTGGAGGTGTATTTTCTTTATGTTTATTGTTGTGGATTAAACATAGCAGAGTGATCAGATTAGAGCAGTGACGAATATCAGAAAAAAATAGGTAGAAAGATTTCTCAGCTGAAAGAAAATGTTCCAATCATGAATGTTCTCAGAAAATGAAATCAGCAGCTTCGTGAAAATTCCTGTTGAAGCCACTCTATAGACTACTGGATCATAGCTCATTTTGTGTTGTTGAAATGTGGGATTCCAGTGGAAGGAATCACCTTCCAGAGTTTATACTCCCTTCCAACTTGGATTTCCTGATTGTTACTATAAAAAGTTACTTTCATTTTGATCAGAAAGGAAAGAGGAGAAATAACAGCGGATACCACAGACATACAAAACATCATAAGCAATACTATGAACAGTTATATGGCAACAAATTGGACAGCCTAGAAGAAACAGACAAATTTCTAGAAACATACAGAATGACTAGACTGAATCAAGAAGAAACAGAACATTTGAACAGATGGATCACTAGAAGTGAAGTCGAATCTGTAATTTGAAAAACTCCCAGCAAACAAAAGTCCAGGACCAGAGAGCTTCACAGGGGAATTCTATCAAACATAAAAAGAAGAACTTATACCAATCCTTCTCGAAATGTTCCAGAAAACTGAAGATGAGCAAACACTCCCAAATTCATTCGACAAGGCCACCATTACCCTGATACCAAAGCCAGACAAAGAGATTATAGATAAAAGAAAATTATAGTCCAATATCTTCGATGAACAATAGATGCAAAAGTCCTCACCAAAATATTAGCAAACCAAATCCAATAATACACAAAAGGATCATACGCCATGATCAAGTTGGATTTATTCCAGGGGCACAAGGATGGATTAGCATGTGCAAATCAATCAATGTGATACACCACATCAACAAAAAGAAAGACCAAAATCACATGATCACATCAATAGATGCAGATAAAGCATTGGAAAAAATTCAACTTCGATTCATGATAAAAATCCTTGCCAAAGTGGGTGTAGAGGGAAAATACATTAACATAATAAAGGCCATTTACGACAAACCAACAGCCAACACAATACTCAATGGTGAAAAGGTGAAAGCCTTCCTCCTCAATTCAGGAAGGAGACAAGGATGATGACTGTTTCCCCTTCTACTTAAATTGGAAGTTCTAGCCGCAGCAGTCGTAAGAAAAAGAAATTAAGTGTATGCAGATTGGAACGGAAGAGTTAACACCGTAACTATTTGCCGATGATATGGTACTTCATATAGAGAACTCTACAGTCTCCACCCAAAAACCATTAGAACCAATAAACAAATACAAGATTAACATACAGAAATCTGTTGTGTTTCTATACACTAATGAGGAAATGTTAGGAAGAGAAAGTAAAACAAATCCCATTTAAAACTGCATCAAAAATTACCTAGGAAGAAACTTCAACAAGGAGGTGAAACACCTATGCTCTGAAAACTATAAAATTTGATGAAGGAAATTGAAATTGATATAAAGAAAAGGAAATATATCCTTTGTCCCTAGATTTGAGGAACTAATGTTATAAAAATGACCATCCCTCCCAATGAAATCTACAGATTTAATGCAATCCCTATGAAAATACCTGTGACATTTTTCACAGAAGTAGAACAAATATTTTTAAAATTCACAGAACTAAGACGCATAATCCTTATACAACCCTAAAATTCATAGAACAACTATTTCTAAAACTAGGACAACAAAAGACCCCCAGTTTTCAAAGCGCTCTTCATAATAAAGGACAAAGCTAGAGGTTCAACCCTACCAGACTTCAGACTATACTACAGGGTGGTATTTGCTCCAAAACAGACACATAGGTCCGTGGAACAGAAGACAGAGCCCAGAAATAATCCCGCACACTTATGATCAATTAATCTATGACAAAAGAGGCAGGAATATACAAAGAGAAAAGACCGTCTCTTCAACAAGTGGTGCTGGGAAAACTGGACAGCCATATGTATAACAGTGAGAGTAGAACATTCCCTCACACCATATACAAAAACAAACTCAAAATGGGCTAAAGACCTAAATGTAAGACCTGAAAATATAAAACTCTTAGAAGAAAACATAGGCAGAGCACTCTTTGACAGAAATTGTAGCATTACTTTTTTGGATCTGTATCCCAAGGCCAAGGAAATAAAAGCAAAAATAAACAAATGGGACATAATTACACTTAAAAGGTTTTGCACAGCAAAGGAAGCAGTTGAGAAGATAGAAAGACAACCTATGAAATGTGAGAAAATATTTGCAAATGATGTGACTGACTCGGTGTTAATGTCCAAATTATACAAACATCTCATACAACTCAAAGGCCAAAAAAACAAACAACGCAACCAAAAAATCAGTTATTGGGCACATGATTCTACTGAGACAATTCTTCAGCAGAACAAATTAAAATGATGCTCTTTAAATAAAACTGGAGTATTCAAACTAACGAGCTCATTTTAAAGGAACTATTACTGACTGTCACCCGTGACCGGCATATAATGGTTGCTTGCATATTTGTTGTCTATGTCAGGGAATGAATGGTATGCTCTGCCAATTACTGGCAGTATATAAAGGTCCATGGGAAGTAGACGACACACACACTTCAGAAACATCCTCTTGCAACCCACCTGAATCCACTTCCCTTGACAACATGTGTTGCAACTACTACGGCAACTCTTGTGGCTATGGCCATGGATTTAGTCCCTATTACCACTGTGGATATGGGACTCGCTATGGCTGTGGCTATGGCTCAGGATACGGCTGTGGATATGGCTCCCCTTATGGCTGTGTTTATGGACCAGGATATGGCTGTGGATATGACACTGGCCGCTGCTGCTACTGGCCAGTTTGCTACTGGAGATGTTATTCTTCTTGCTGCTAAAACATCACCATCCAAACCTCGTGTGTTCCTGAAATGACACATCTAAAGATAATGAGATTCAAGGATCTATAACCCATGATTTCTATATCCAGGAAACTACATGCCTAACAGAGGCTTTGACCTCCAACTACCCATTTTTAGATTGACATCTTTGTGGCTTGAGGTTCCATGATAGCGTCTGCTTATTGTCTGAAAGTTAGCCTTTAACTTCCTTAATCTCTGATTCACTGTTATGACTGTGTTGATGATCCTAACATCCTCCAGTTGGGGAAATCACTCATTCTCAATAAAAAAGGTGCATTGTTTCTAACAAACCTTTGTGTACTTGCTTGTGAATTAGTCATTTTTTGAGATGTTATGGCCTCTGGTGAAAGTTGGGTAATATCTTGCCTGAACCTTGAGTTCTTCCTTGATATAATACAAGCATTTCTTCTTACATTTGCACCAGAAAAAATGTCTCCTCCTCCTATTTCTTGTTTCTCACATACTCAGGCGCTCATACACCCAGGCACAAATCTCACAGTATTTCACGACTGTGCTTTGCAGATCCCACGTTGTCTAGGTTGGAGCTGGAGGGGAAAGAGGAGGGGGAATGACACTTTATTCAGGATGTGAATGCAGAGTCCAAGGTAGAGAAGAGGTGCCCTGAGTGCTTAAAGGAATTGAAGAGATATTTTCCAGAATTAATGAGGAATTAGAATTAGACATAGGTATGGAAAACACGAGAATAAAGAACTAAGCAACAGATAAGTGAGAATAAACATATTCTCTTATATCACCTGCCTTTGATGGAACTGAAAATGTATTTGTTTTCATATATCGTGGTTGAGGAAATTGATTGCGGTCACTTAATTGACAAATAGTTTTGAGTAGTTTAGAAAGGGCCTCATCTTAGTGAAGACAAAGTAGGAAAATTATAGACAAGTTACTTGCTCTCACAGTGTTTATATTCTAGTACGTTAAGATAGAAAAACAGAGAGTAAAAAACAATTAAGATGATTTCAAACTGACAGTTGGGAGGGGGGACTAACACCGGTTTATGGGAAAGAGAGTAAGGATCGAAGTATCAGAGGGATGGTTCAGGGAGGTATTTTGAAGTTGTGATGAGCTGATGCCAATGGCAAAGGAAGATTAGAAAGGGCAGTAGCAAGCGTAAAGTGGGAAAAGAAGTCCGTGAAGTTTTGGCAGAATATGATTTATTAGGCATGTATGAGTTCACTTATATATCCAGAAAAGAGTCTTCACGAACCCTTCCCATACTTTCAAAGTCATAAGTGTTGTGACTCCTTAGTTAAAGAACATCTGAGACACTCAGCTTTACAGAAGTGAGAAAATGGTGATAATATTTACAAGTATCCTCTAATTTATATGTGCCACACAAATGTTTGACTTCATATTCTTATCGGAGAAATAGTGTTTGAGTGTAAGTTAGGTGCCAGGCACTGTTCTCAGAGCTGATTATGCAGTGATGTACAGAATAGATATGGTTTCTCTTGTTTTGCATCCATATCCAGATGTTTGAATGGAAAGGTATTCGAAGTAATGCAGTAAAGATAGAAGAATTTTCACTAACCCATGGGTATTGTGGAAAGAAAGTGTGTGTGTTGGCAGGGTATTGAAAAGTGGCGTGCGTATCACAGGTAATTTGTGAAGTAAAATTGATAGTTTTGAATTTAAAAGATGACAGAAAAGGAAAGAAACTGAAGAATAAGAAAAATTGGAGTGGAGGTGTATTTTCTTTATGTTTATTGTTGTGGATTAAACATAGCAGAGTGATCAGATTAGAGCAGTGACGAATATCAGAAAAAAATAGGTAGAAAGATTTCTCAGCTGAAAGAAAATGTTCCAATCATGAATGTTCTCAGAAAATGAAATCAGCAGCTTCGTGAAAATTCCTGTTGAAGCCACTCTATAGACTACTGGATCATAGCTCATTTTGTGTTGTTGAAATGTGGGATTCCAGTGGAAGGAATCACCTTCCAGAGTTTATACTCCCTTCCAACTTGGATTTCCTGATTGTTACTATAAAAAGTTACTTTCATTTTGATCAGAAAGGAAAGAGGAGAAATAACAGCGGATACCACAGACATACAAAACATCATAAGCAATACTATGAACAGTTATATGGCAACAAATTGGACAGCCTAGAAGAAACAGACAAATTTCTAGAAACATACAGAATGACTAGACTGAATCAAGAAGAAACAGAACATTTGAACAGATTGATCACTAGAAGTGAAGTCGAATCTGTAATTTGAAAAACTCCCAGCAAACAAAAGTCCAGGACCAGAGAGCTTCACAGGGGAATTCTATCAAACATAAAAAGAAGAACTTATACCAATCCTTCTCGAAATGTTCCAGAAAACTGAAGATGAGCAAACACTCCCAAATTCATTCGACAAGGCCACCATTACCCTGATACCAAAGCCAGACAAAGAGATTATAGATAAAAGAAAATTATAGTCCAATATCTTCGATGAACAATAGATGCAAAAGTCCTCACCAAAATATTAGCAAACCAAATCCAATAATACACAAAAGGATCATACGCCATGATCAAGTTGGATTTATTCCAGGGGCACAAGGATGGATTAGCATGTGCAAATCAATCAATGTGATACACCACATCAACAAAAAGAAAGACCAAAATCACATGATCACATCAATAGATGCAGATAAAGCATTGGAAAAAATTCAACTTCGATTCATGATAAAAATCCTTGCCAAAGTGGGTGTAGAGGGAAAATACATTAACATAATAAAGGCCATTTAGGACAAACCAACAGCCAACACAATACTCAATGGTGAAAAGGTGAAAGCCTTCCTCCTCAATTCAGGAAGGAGACAAGGATGATGACTGTTTCCCCTTCTACTTAAATTGGAAGTTCTAGCCGCAGCAGTCGTAAGAAAAAGAAATTAAGTGTATGCAGATTGGAACGGAAGAGTTAACACCGTAACTATTTGCCGATGATATGGTACTTCATATAGAGAACTCTACAGTCTCCACCCAAAAACCATTAGAACCAATAAACAAATACAAGATTAACATACAGAAATCTGTTGTGTTTCTATACACTAATGAGGAAATGTTAGGAAGAGAAAGTAAAACAAATCCCATTTAAAACTGCATCAAAAATTACCTAGGAAGAAACTTCAACAAGGAGGTGAAACACCTATGCTCTGAAAACTATAAAATTTGATGAAGGAAATTGAAATTGATATAAAGAAAAGGAAATATATCCTTTGTCCCTAGATTTGAGGAACTAATGTTATAAAAATGACCATCCCTCCCAATGAAATCTACAGATTTAATGCAATCCCTATGAAAATACCTGTGACATTTTTCACAGAAGTAGAACAAATATTTTTAAAATTCACAGAACTAAGACGCATAATCCTTATACAACCCTAAAATTCATAGAACAACTATTTCTAAAACTAGGACAACAAAAGACCCCCAGTTTTCAAAGCGCTCTTCATAATAAAGGACAAAGCTAGAGGTTCAACCCTACCAGACTTCAGACTATACTACAGGGTGGTATTTGCTCCAAAACAGACACATAGGTCCGTGGAACAGAAGACAGAGCCCAGAAATAATCCCGCACACTTATGATCAATTAATCTATGACAAAAGAGGCAGGAATATACAAAGAGAAAAGACCGTCTCTTCAACAAGTGGTGCTGGGAAAACTGGACAGCCATATGTATAACAGTGAGAGTAGAACATTCCCTCACACCATATACAAAAACAAACTCAAAATGGGCTAAAGACCTAAATGTAAGACCTGAAAATATAAAACTCTTAGAAGAAAACATAGGCAGAGCACTCTTTGACAGAAATTGTAGCATTACTTTTTTGGATCTGTATCCCAAGGCCAAGGAAATAAAAGCAAAAATAAACAAATGGGACATAATTACACTTAAAAGGTTTTGCACAGCAAAGGAAGCAGTTGAGAAGATAGAAAGACAACCTATGAAATGTGAGAAAATATTTGCAAATGATGTGACTGACTCGGTGTTAATGTCCAAATTATACAAACATCTCATACAACTCAAAGGCCAAAAAAACAAACAACGCAACCAAAAAATCAGTTATTGGGCACATGATTCTACTGAGACAATTCTTCAGCAGAACAAATTAAAATGATGCTCTTTAAATAAAACTGGAGTATTCAAACTAACGAGCTCATTTTAAAGGAACTATTACTGACTGTCACCCGTGACCGGCATATAATGGTTGCTTGCATATTTGTTGTCTATGTCAGGGAATGAATGGTATGCTCTGCCAATTACTGGCAGTATATAAAGGTCCATGGGAAGTAGACGACACACACACTTCAGAAACATCCTCTTGCAACCCACCTGAATCCACTTCCCTTGACAACATGTGTTGCAACTACTACGGCAACTCTTCTGGCTATGGCCATGGATTTAGTCCCTATTACCGCTGTGGATATGGGACTCGCTATGGCTGTGGCTATGGCTCAGGATACGGCTGTGGATATGGCTCCCCTTATGGCTGTGTTTATGGACCAGGATATGGCTGTGGATATGACACTGGCCGCTGCTGCTACTGGCCAGTTTGCTACTGGAGATGTTATTCTTCTTGCTGCTGAAACATCACCATCCAAACCTCGTGTGTTCCTGAAATGACACATCTAAAGATAATGAGATTCAAGGATCTATAACCCATGATTTCTATATCCAGGAAACTACATGCGTAACAGAGGCTTTGACCTCCAACTACCCATTTTTAGATTGACATCTTTGTGGCTTGAGGTTCCATGATAGCGTCTGCTTATTGTCTGAAAGTTAGCCTTTAACTTCCTTAATCTCTGATTCACTGTTATGACTGTGTTGATGATCCTAACATCCTCCAGTTGGGGAAATCACTTATTCTCAATAAAAAAGGTGCATTGTTTCTAACAAACCTTTGTGTACTTGCTTGTGAATTAGTCATTTTTTGAGATGTTATGGCCTCTGGTGCAAGTTGGGTAATATCTTGCCTGAACCTTGAGTTCTTCCTTGATATAATACAAGCATTTCTTCTTACATTTGCACCAGAAAAAATGTCTCCTCCTCCTATTTCTTGTTTCTCACATACTCAGGCGCTCATACACCCAGGCACAAATCTCACAGTATTTCACGACTGTGCTTTGCAGATCCCACGTTGTCTAGGTTGGAGCTGGAGGGGAAAGAGGAGGGGGAATGACACTTTATTCAGGATGTGAATGCAGAGTCCAAGGTAGAGAAGAGGTGCCCTGAGTGCTTAAAGGAATTGAAGAGATATTTTCCAGAATTAATGAGGAATTAGAATTAGACATAGGTATGGAAAACACGAGAATAAAGAACTAAGCAACAGATAAGTGAGAATAAACATATTCTCTTATATCACCTGCCTTTGATGGAACTGAAAATGTATTTGTTTTCATATATCGTGGTTGAGGAAATTGATTGCGGTCACTTAATTGACAAATAGTTTTGAGTAGTTTAGAAAGGGCCTCATCTTAGTGAAGACAAAGTAGGAAAATTATAGACAAGTTACTTGCTCTCACAGTGTTTATATTCTAGTACGTTAAGATAGAAAAACAGAGAGTAAAAAACAATTAAGATGATTTCAAACTGACAGTTGGGAGGGGGGACTAACACCGGTTTATGGGAAAGAGAGTAAGGATCGAAGTATCAGAGGGATGGTTCAGGGAGGTATTTTGAAGTTGTGATGAGCTGATGCCAATGGCAAAGGAAGATTAGAAAGGGCAGTAGCAAGCGTAAAGTGGGAAAAGAAGTCCGTGAAGTTTTGGCAGAATATGATTTATTAGGCATGTATGAGTTCACTTATATATCCAGAAAAGAGTCTTCACGAACCCTTCCCATACTTTCAAAGTCATAAGTGTTGTGACTCCTTAGTTAAAGAACATCTGAGACACTCAGCTTTACAGAAGTGAGAAAATGGTGATAATATTTACAAGTATCCTCTAATTTATATGTGCCACACAAATGTTTGACTTCATATTCTTATCGGAGAAATAGTGTTTGAGTGTAAGTTAGGTGCCAGGCACTGTTCTCAGAGCTGATTATGCAGTGATGTACAGAATAGATATGGTTTCTCTTGTTTTGCATCCATATCCAGATGTTTGAATGGAAAGGTATTCGAAGTAATGCAGTAAAGATAGAAGAATTTTCACTAACCCATGGGTATTGTGGAAAGAAAGTGTGTGTGTTGGCAGGGTATTGAAAAGTGGCGTGCGTATCACAGGTAATTTGTGAAGTAAAATTGATAGTTTTGAATTTAAAAGATGACAGAAAAGGAAAGAAACTGAAGAATAAGAAAAATTGGAGTGGAGGTGTATTTTCTTTATGTTTATTGTTGTGGATTAAACATAGCAGAGTGATCAGATTAGAGCAGTGACGAATATCAGAAAAAAATAGGTAGAAAGATTTCTCAGCTGAAAGAAAATGTTCCAATCATGAATGTTCTCAGAAAATGAAATCAGCAGCTTCGTGAAAATTCCTGTTGAAGCCACTCTATAGACTACTGGATCATAGCTCATTTTGTGTTGTTGAAATGTGGGATTCCAGTGGAAGGAATCACCTTCCAGAGTTTATACTCCCTTCCAACTTGGATTTCCTAATTGTTACTATAAAAAGTTACTTTCATTTTGATCAGAAAGGAAAGAGGAGAAATAACAGCGGATACCACAGACATACAAAACATCATAAGCAATACTATGAACAGTTATATGGCAACAAATTGGACAGCCTAGAAGAAACAGACAAATTTCTAGAAACATACAGAATGACTAGACTGAATCAAGAAGAAACAGAACATTTGAACAGATGGATCACTAGAAGTGAAGTCGAATCTGTAATTTGAAAAACTCCCAGCAAACAAAAGTCCAGGACCAGAGAGCTTCACAGGGGAATTCTATCAAACATAAAAAGAAGAACTTATACCAATCCTTCTCGAAATGTTCCAGAAAACTGAAGATGAGCAAACACTCCCAAATTCATTCGACAAGGCCACCATTACCCTGATACCAAAGCCAGACAAAGAGATTATAGATAAAAGAAAATTATAGTCCAATATCTTCGATGAACAATAGATGCAAAAGTCCTCACCAAAATATTAGCAAACCAAATCCAATAATACACAAAAGGATCATACGCCATGATCAAGTTGGATTTATTCCAGGGGCACAAGGATGGATTAGCATGTGCAAATCAATCAATGTGATACACCACATCAACAAAAAGAAAGACCAAAATCACATGATCACATCAATAGATGCAGATAAAGCATTGGAAAAAATTCAACTTCGATTCATGATAAAAATCCTTGCCAAAGTGGGTGTAGAGGGAAAATACATTAACATAATAAAGGCCATTTACGACAAACCAACAGCCAACACAATACTCAATGGTGAAAAGGTGAAAGCCTTCCTCCTCAATTCAGGAAGGAGACAAGGATGATGACTGTTTCCCCTTCTACTTAAATTGGAAGTTCTAGCCGCAGCAGTCGTAAGAAAAAGAAATTAAGTGTATGCAGATTGGAACGGAAGAGTTAACACCGTAACTATTTGCCGATGATATGGTACTTCATATAGAGAACTCTACAGTCTCCACCCAAAAACCATTAGAACCAATAAACAAATACAAGATTAACATACAGAAATCTGTTGTGTTTCTATACACTAATGAGGAAATGTTAGGAAGAGAAAGTAAAACAAATCCCATTTAAAACTGCATCAAAAATTACCTAGGAAGAAACTTCAACAAGGAGGTGAAACACCTATGCTCTGAAAACTATAAAATTTGATGAAGGAAATTGAAATTGATATAAAGAAAAGGAAATATATCCTTTGTCCCTAGATTTGAGGAACTAATGTTATAAAAATGACCATCCCTCCCAATGAAATCTACAGATTTAATGCAATCCCTATGAAAATACCTGTGACATTTTTCACAGAAGTAGAACAAATATTTTTAAAATTCACAGAACTAAGACGCATAATCCTTATACAACCCTAAAATTCATAGAACAACTATTTCTAAAACTAGGACAACAAAAGACCCCCAGTTTTCAAAGCGCTCTTCATAATAAAGGACAAAGCTAGAGGTTCAACCCTACCAGACTTCAGACTATACTACAGGGTGGTATTTGCTCCAAAACAGACACATAGGTCCGTGGAACAGAAGACAGAGCCCAGAAATAATCCCGCACACTTATGATCAATTAATCTATGACAAAAGAGGCAGGAATATACAAAGAGAAAAGACCGTCTCTTCAACAAGTGGTGCTGGGAAAACTGGACAGCCATATGTATAACAGTGAGAGTAGAACATTCCCTCACACCATATACAAAAACAAACTCAAAATGGGCTAAAGACCTAAATGTAAGACCTGAAAATATAAAACTCTTAGAAGAAAACATAGGCAGAGCACTCTTTGACAGAAATTGTAGCATTACTTTTTTGGATCTGTATCCCAAGGCCAAGGAAATAAAAGCAAAAATAAACAAATGGGACATAATTACACTTAAAAGGTTTTGCACAGCAAAGGAAGCAGTTGAGAAGATAGAAAGACAACCTATGAAATGTGAGAAAATATTTGCAAATGATGTGACTGACTCGGTGTTAATGTCCAAATTATACAAACATCTCATACAACTCAAAGGCCAAAAAAACAAACAACGCAACCAAAAAATCAGTTATTGGGCACATGATTCTACTGAGACAATTCTTCAGCAGAACAAATTAAAATGATGCTCTTTAAATAAAACTGGAGTATTCAAACTAACGAGCTCATTTTAAAGGAACTATTACTGACTGTCACCCGTGACCGGCATATAATGGTTGCTTGCATATTTGTTGTCTATGTCAGGGAATGAATGGTATGCTCTGCCAATTACTGGCAGTATATAAAGGTCCATGGGAAGTAGACGACACACACACTTCAGAAACATCCTCTTGCAACCCACCTGAATCCACTTCCCTTGACAACATGTGTTGCAACTACTACGGCAACTCTTGTGGCTATGGCCATGGATTTAGTCCCTATTACCACTGTGGATATGGGACTCGCTATGGCTGTGGCTATGGCTCAGGATACGGCTGTGGATATGGCTCCCCTTATGGCTGTGTTTATGGACCAGGATATGGCTGTGGATATGACACTGGCCGCTGCTGCTACTGGCCAGTTTGCTACTGGAGATGTTATTCTTCTTGCTGCTGAAACATCACCATCCAAACCTCGTGTGTTCCTGAAATGACACATCTAAAGATAATGAGATTCAAGGATCTATAACCCATGATTTCTATATCCAGGAAACTACATGCGTAACAGAGGCTTTGACCTCCAACTACCCATTTTTAGATTGACATCTTTGTGGCTTGAGGTTCCATGATAGCGTCTGCTTATTGTCTGAAAGTTAGCCTTTAACTTCCTTAATCTCTGATTCACTGTTATGACTGTGTTGATGATCCTAACATCCTCTAGTTGGGGAAATCACTCATTCTCAATAAAAAAGGTGCATTGTTTCTAACAAACCTTTGTGTACTTGCTTGTGAATTAGTCATTTTTTGAGATGTTATGGCCTCTGGTGCAAGTTGGGTAATATCTTGCCTGAACCTTGAGTTCTTCCTTGATATAATACAAGCATTTCTTCTTACATTTGCACCAGAAAAAATGTCTCCTCCTCCTATTTCTTGTTTCTCACATACTCAGGCGCTCATACACCCAGGCACAAATCTCACAGTATTTCACGACTGTGCTTTGCAGATCCCACGTTGTCTAGGTTGGAGCTGGAGGGGAAAGAGGAGGGGGAATGACACTTTATTCAGGATGTGAATGCAGAGTCCAAGGTAGAGAAGAGGTGCCCTGAGTGCTTAAAGGAATTGAAGAGATATTTTCCAGAATTAATGAGGAATTAGAATTAGACATAGGTATGGAAAACACGAGAATAAAGAACTAAGCAACAGATAAGTGAGAATAAACATATTCTCTTATATCACCTGCCTTTGATGGAACTGAAAATGTATTTGTTTTCATATATCGTGGTTGAGGAAATTGATTGCGGTCACTTAATTGACAAATAGTTTTGAGTAGTTTAGAAAGGGCCTCATCTTAGTGAAGACAAAGTAGGAAAATTATAGACAAGTTACTTGCTCTCACAGTGTTTATATTCTAGTACGTTAAGATAGAAAAACAGAGAGTAAAAAACAATTAAGATGATTTCAAACTGACAGTTGGGAGGGGGGACTAACACCGGTTTATGGGAAAGAGAGTAAGGATCGAAGTATCAGAGGGATGGTTCAGGGAGGTATTTTGAAGTTGTGATGAGCTGATGCCAATGGCAAAGGAAGATTAGAAAGGGCAGTAGCAAGCGTAAAGTGGGAAAAGAAGTCCGTGAAGTTTTGGCAGAATATGATTTATTAGGCATGTATGAGTTCACTTATATATCCAGAAAAGAGTCTTCACGAACCCTTCCCATACTTTCAAAGTCATAAGTGTTGTGACTCCTTAGTTAAAGAACATCTGAGACACTCAGCTTTACAGAAGTGAGAAAATGGTGATAATATTTACAAGTATCCTCTAATTTATATGTGCCACACAAATGTTTGACTTCATATTCTTATCGGAGAAATAGTGTTTGAGTGTAAGTTAGGTGCCAGGCACTGTTCTCAGAGCTGATTATGCAGTGATGTACAGAATAGATATGGTTTCTCTTGTTTTGCATCCATATCCAGATGTTTGAATGGAAAGGTATTCGAAGTAATGCAGTAAAGATAGAAGAATTTTCACTAACCCATGGGTATTGTGGAAAGAAAGTGTGTGTGTTGGCAGGGTATTGAAAAGTGGCGTGCGTATCACAGGTAATTTGTGAAGTAAAATTGATAGTTTTGAATTTAAAAGATGACAGAAAAGGAAAGAAACTGAAGAATAAGAAAAATTGGAGTGGAGGTGTATTTTCTTTATGTTTATTGTTGTGGATTAAACATAGCAGAGTGATCAGATTAGAGCAGTGACGAATATCAGAAAAAAATAGGTAGAAAGATTTCTCAGCTGAAAGAAAATGTTCCAATCATGAATGTTCTCAGAAAATGAAATCAGCAGCTTCGTGAAAATTCCTGTTGAAGCCACTCTATAGACTACTGGATCATAGCTCATTTTGTGTTGTTGAAATGTGGGATTCCAGTGGAAGGAATCACCTTCCAGAGTTTATACTCCCTTCCAACTTGGATTTCCTGATTGTTACTATAAAAAGTTACTTTCATTTTGATCAGAAAGGAAAGAGGAGAAATAACAGCGGATACCACAGACATACAAAACATCATAAGCAATACTATGAACAGTTATATGGCAACAAATTGGACAGCCTAGAAGAAACAGACAAATTTCTAGAAACATACAGAATGACTAGACTGAATCAAGAAGAAACAGAACATTTGAACAGATGGATCACTAGAAGTGAAGTCGAATCTGTAATTTGAAAAACTCCCAGCAAACAAAAGTCCAGGACCAGAGAGCTTCACAGGGGAATTCTATCAAACATAAAAAGAAGAACTTATACCAATCCTTCTCGAAATGTTCCAGAAAACTGAAGATGAGCAAACACTCCCAAATTCATTCGACAAGGCCACCATTACCCTGATACCAAAGCCAGACAAAGAGATTATAGATAAAAGAAAATTATAGTCCAATATCTTCGATGAACAATAGATGCAAAAGTCCTCACCAAAATATTAGCAAACCAAATCCAATAATACACAAAAGGATCATACGCCATGATCAAGTTGGATTTATTCCAGGGGCACAAGGATGGATTAGCATGTGCAAATCAATCAATGTGATACACCACATCAACAAAAAGAAAGACCAAAATCACATGATCACATCAATAGATGCAGATAAAGCATTGGAAAAAATTCAACTTCGATTCATGATAAAAATCCTTGCCAAAGTGGGTGTAGAGGGAAAATACATTAACATAATAAAGGCCATTTACGACAAACCAACAGCCAACACAATACTCAATGGTGAAAAGGTGAAAGCCTTCCTCCTCAATTCAGGAAGGAGACAAGGATGATGACTGTTTCCCCTTCTACTTAAATTGGAAGTTCTAGCCGCAGCAGTCGTAAGAAAAAGAAATTAAGTGTATGCAGATTGGAACGGAAGAGTTAACACCGTAACTATTTGCCGATGATATGGTACTTCATATAGAGAACTCTACAGTCTCCACCCAAAAACCATTAGAACCAATAAACAAATACAAGATTAACATACAGAAATCTGTTGTGTTTCTATACACTAATGAGGAAATGTTAGGAAGAGAAAGTAAAACAAATCCCATTTAAAACTGCATCAAAAATTACCTAGGAAGAAACTTCAACAAGGAGGTGAAACACCTATGCTCTGAAAACTATAAAATTTGATGAAGGAAATTGAAATTGATATAAAGAAAAGGAAATATATCCTTTGTCCCTAGATTTGAGGAACTAATGTTATAAAAATGACCATCCCTCCCAATGAAATCTACAGATTTAATGCAATCCCTATGAAAATACCTGTGACATTTTTCACAGAAGTAGAACAAATATTTTTAAAATTCACAGAACTAAGACGCATAATCCTTATACAACCCTAAAATTCATAGAACAACTATTTCTAAAACTAGGACAACAAAAGACCCCCAGTTTTCAAAGCGCTCTTCATAATAAAGGACAAAGCTAGAGGTTCAACCCTACCAGACTTCAGACTATACTACAGGGTGGTATTTGCTCCAAAACAGACACATAGGTCCGTGGAACAGAAGACAGAGCCCAGAAATAATCCCGCACACTTATGATCAATTAATCTATGACAAAAGAGGCAGGAATATACAAAGAGAAAAGACCGTCTCTTCAACAAGTGGTGCTGGGAAAACTGGACAGCCATATGTATAACAGTGAGAGTAGAACATTCCCTCACACCATATACAAAAACAAACTCAAAATGGGCTAAAGACCTAAATGTAAGACCTGAAAATATAAAACTCTTAGAAGAAAACATAGGCAGAGCACTCTTTGACAGAAATTGTAGCATTACTTTTTTGGATCTGTATCCCAAGGCCAAGGAAATAAAAGCAAAAATAAACAAATGGGACATAATTACACTTAAAAGGTTTTGCACAGCAAAGGAAGCAGTTGAGAAGATAGAAAGACAACCTATGAAATGTGAGAAAATATTTGCAAATGATGTGACTGACTCGGTGTTAATGTCCAAATTATACAAACATCTCATACAACTCAAAGGCCAAAAAAACAAACAACGCAACCAAAAAATCAGTTATTGGGCACATGATTCTACTGAGACAATTCTTCAGCAGAACAAATTAAAATGATGCTCTTTAAATAAAACTGGAGTATTCAAACTAACGAGCTCATTTTAAAGGAACTATTACTGACTGTCACCCGTGACCGGCATATAATGGTTGCTTGCATATTTGTTGTCTATGTCAGGGAATGAATGGTATGCTCTGCCAATTACTGGCAGTATATAAAGGTCCATGGGAAGTAGACGACACACACACTTCAGAAACATCCTCTTGCAACCCACCTGAATCCACTTCCCTTGACAACATGTGTTGCAACTACTACGGCAACTCTTGTGGCTATGGCCATGGATTTAGTCCCTATTACCACTGTGGATATGGGACTCGCTATGGCTGTGGCTATGGCTCAGGATACGGCTGTGGATATGGCTCCCCTTATGGCTGTGTTTATGGACCAGGATATGGCTGTGGATATGACACTGGCCGCTGCTGCTACTGGCCAGTTTGCTACTGGAGATGTTATTCTTCTTGCTGCTAAAACATCACCATCCAAACCTCGTGTGTTCCTGAAATGACACATCTAAAGATAATGAGATTCAAGGATCTATAACCCATGATTTCTATATCCAGGAAACTACATGCCTAACAGAGGCTTTGACCTCCAACTACCCATTTTTAGATTGACATCTTTGTGGCTTGAGGTTCCATGATAGCGTCTGCTTATTGTCTGAAAGTTAGCCTTTAACTTCCTTAATCTCTGATTCACTGTTATGACTGTGTTGATGATCCTAACATCCTCCAGTTGGGGAAATCACTCATTCTCAATAAAAAAGGTGCATTGTTTCTAACAAACCTTTGTGTACTTGCTTGTGAATTAGTCATTTTTTGAGATGTTATGGCCTCTGGTGAAAGTTGGGTAATATCTTGCCTGAACCTTGAGTTCTTCCTTGATATAATACAAGCATTTCTTCTTACATTTGCACCAGAAAAAATGTCTCCTCCTCCTATTTCTTGTTTCTCACATACTCAGGCGCTCATACACCCAGGCACAAATCTCACAGTATTTCACGACTGTGCTTTGCAGATCCCACGTTGTCTAGGTTGGAGCTGGAGGGGAAAGAGGAGGGGGAATGACACTTTATTCAGGATGTGAATGCAGAGTCCAAGGTAGAGAAGAGGTGCCCTGAGTGCTTAAAGGAATTGAAGAGATATTTTCCAGAATTAATGAGGAATTAGAATTAGACATAGGTATGGAAAACACGAGAATAAAGAACTAAGCAACAGATAAGTGAGAATAAACATATTCTCTTATATCACCTGCCTTTGATGGAACTGAAAATGTATTTGTTTTCATATATCGTGGTTGAGGAAATTGATTGCGGTCACTTAATTGACAAATAGTTTTGAGTAGTTTAGAAAGGGCCTCATCTTAGTGAAGACAAAGTAGGAAAATTATAGACAAGTTACTTGCTCTCACAGTGTTTATATTCTAGTACGTTAAGATAGAAAAACAGAGAGTAAAAAACAATTAAGATGATTTCAAACTGACAGTTGGGAGGGGGGACTAACACCGGTTTATGGGAAAGAGAGTAAGGATCGAAGTATCAGAGGGATGGTTCAGGGAGGTATTTTGAAGTTGTGATGAGCTGATGCCAATGGCAAAGGAAGATTAGAAAGGGCAGTAGCAAGCGTAAAGTGGGAAAAGAAGTCCGTGAAGTTTTGGCAGAATATGATTTATTAGGCATGTATGAGTTCACTTATATATCCAGAAAAGAGTCTTCACGAACCCTTCCCATACTTTCAAAGTCATAAGTGTTGTGACTCCTTAGTTAAAGAACATCTGAGACACTCAGCTTTACAGAAGTGAGAAAATGGTGATAATATTTACAAGTATCCTCTAATTTATATGTGCCACACAAATGTTTGACTTCATATTCTTATCGGAGAAATAGTGTTTGAGTGTAAGTTAGGTGCCAGGCACTGTTCTCAGAGCTGATTATGCAGTGATGTACAGAATAGATATGGTTTCTCTTGTTTTGCATCCATATCCAGATGTTTGAATGGAAAGGTATTCGAAGTAATGCAGTAAAGATAGAAGAATTTTCACTAACCCATGGGTATTGTGGAAAGAAAGTGTGTGTGTTGGCAGGGTATTGAAAAGTGGCGTGCGTATCACAGGTAATTTGTGAAGTAAAATTGATAGTTTTGAATTTAAAAGATGACAGAAAAGGAAAGAAACTGAAGAATAAGAAAAATTGGAGTGGAGGTGTATTTTCTTTATGTTTATTGTTGTGGATTAAACATAGCAGAGTGATCAGATTAGAGCAGTGACGAATATCAGAAAAAAATAGGTAGAAAGATTTCTCAGCTGAAAGAAAATGTTCCAATCATGAATGTTCTCAGAAAATGAAATCAGCAGCTTCGTGAAAATTCCTGTTGAAGCCACTCTATAGACTACTGGATCATAGCTCATTTTGTGTTGTTGAAATGTGGGATTCCAGTGGAAGGAATCACCTTCCAGAGTTTATACTCCCTTCCAACTTGGATTTCCTGATTGTTACTATAAAAAGTTACTTTCATTTTGATCAGAAAGGAAAGAGGAGAAATAACAGCGGATACCACAGACATACAAAACATCATAAGCAATACTATGAACAGTTATATGGCAACAAATTGGACAGCCTAGAAGAAACAGACAAATTTCTAGAAACATACAGAATGACTAGACTGAATCAAGAAGAAACAGAACATTTGAACAGATTGATCACTAGAAGTGAAGTCGAATCTGTAATTTGAAAAACTCCCAGCAAACAAAAGTCCAGGACCAGAGAGCTTCACAGGGGAATTCTATCAAACATAAAAAGAAGAACTTATACCAATCCTTCTCGAAATGTTCCAGAAAACTGAAGATGAGCAAACACTCCCAAATTCATTCGACAAGGCCACCATTACCCTGATACCAAAGCCAGACAAAGAGATTATAGATAAAAGAAAATTATAGTCCAATATCTTCGATGAACAATAGATGCAAAAGTCCTCACCAAAATATTAGCAAACCAAATCCAATAATACACAAAAGGATCATACGCCATGATCAAGTTGGATTTATTCCAGGGGCACAAGGATGGATTAGCATGTGCAAATCAATCAATGTGATACACCACATCAACAAAAAGAAAGACCAAAATCACATGATCACATCAATAGATGCAGATAAAGCATTGGAAAAAATTCAACTTCGATTCATGATAAAAATCCTTGCCAAAGTGGGTGTAGAGGGAAAATACATTAACATAATAAAGGCCATTTACGACAAACCAACAGCCAACACAATACTCAATGGTGAAAAGGTGAAAGCCTTCCTCCTCAATTCAGGAAGGAGACAAGGATGATGACTGTTTCCCCTTCTACTTAAATTGGAAGTTCTAGCCGCAGCAGTCGTAAGAAAAAGAAATTAAGTGTATGCAGATTGGAACGGAAGAGTTAACACCGTAACTATTTGCCGATGATATGGTACTTCATATAGAGAACTCTACAGTCTCCACCCAAAAACCATTAGAACCAATAAACAAATACAAGATTAACATACAGAAATCTGTTGTGTTTCTATACACTAATGAGGAAATGTTAGGAAGAGAAAGTAAAACAAATCCCATTTAAAACTGCATCAAAAATTACCTAGGAAGAAACTTCAACAAGGAGGTGAAACACCTATGCTCTGAAAACTATAAAATTTGATGAAGGAAATTGAAATTGATATAAAGAAAAGGAAATATATCCTTTGTCCCTAGATTTGAGGAACTAATGTTATAAAAATGACCATCCCTCCCAATGAAATCTACAGATTTAATGCAATCCCTATGAAAATACCTGTGACATTTTTCACAGAAGTAGAACAAATATTTTTAAAATTCACAGAACTAAGACGCATAATCCTTATACAACCCTAAAATTCATAGAACAACTATTTCTAAAACTAGGACAACAAAAGACCCCCAGTTTTCAAAGCGCTCTTCATAATAAAGGACAAAGCTAGAGGTTCAACCCTACCAGACTTCAGACTATACTACAGGGTGGTATTTGCTCCAAAACAGACACATAGGTCCGTGGAACAGAAGACAGAGCCCAGAAATAATCCCGCACACTTATGATCAATTAATCTATGACAAAAGAGGCAGGAATATACAAAGAGAAAAGACCGTCTCTTCAACAAGTGGTGCTGGGAAAACTGGACAGCCATATGTATAACAGTGAGAGTAGAACATTCCCTCACACCATATACAAAAACAAACTCAAAATGGGCTAAAGACCTAAATGTAAGACCTGAAAATATAAAACTCTTAGAAGAAAACATAGGCAGAGCACTCTTTGACAGAAATTGTAGCATTACTTTTTTGGATCTGTATCCCAAGGCCAAGGAAATAAAAGCAAAAATAAACAAATGGGACATAATTACACTTAAAAGGTTTTGCACAGCAAAGGAAGCAGTTGAGAAGATAGAAAGACAACCTATGAAATGTGAGAAAATATTTGCAAATGATGTGACTGACTCGGTGTTAATGTCCAAATTATACAAACATCTCATACAACTCAAAGGCCAAAAAAACAAACAACGCAACCAAAAAATCAGTTATTGGGCACATGATTCTACTGAGACAATTCTTCAGCAGAACAAATTAAAATGATGCTCTTTAAATAAAACTGGAGTATTCAAACTAACGAGCTCATTTTAAAGGAACTATTACTGACTGTCACCCGTGACCGGCATATAATGGTTGCTTGCATATTTGTTGTCTATGTCAGGGAATGAATGGTATGCTCTGCCAATTACTGGCAGTATATAAAGGTCCATGGGAAGTAGACGACACACACACTTCAGAAACATCCTCTTGCAACCCACCTGAATCCACTTCCCTTGACAACATGTGTTGCAACTACTACGGCAACTCTTGTGGCTATGGCCATGGATTTAGTCCCTATTACCACTGTGGATATGGGACTCGCTATGGCTGTGGCTATGGCTCAGGATACGGCTGTGGATATGGCTCCCCTTATGGCTGTGTTTATGGACCAGGATATGGCTGTGGATATGACACTGGCCGCTGCTGCTACTGGCCAGTTTGCTACTGGAGATGTTATTCTTCTTGCTGCTGAAACATCACCATCCAAACCTCGTGTGTTCCTGAAATGACACATCTAAAGATAATGAGATTCAAGGATCTATAACCCATGATTTCTATATCCAGGAAACTACATGCGTAACAGAGGCTTTGACCTCCAACTACCCATTTTTAGATTGACATCTTTGTGGCTTGAGGTTCCATGATAGCGTCTGCTTATTGTCTGAAAGTTAGCCTTTAACTTCCTTAATCTCTGATTCACTGTTATGACTGTGTTGATGATCCTAACATCCTCTAGTTGGGGAAATCACTTATTCTCAATAAAAAAGGTGCATTGTTTCTAACAAACCTTTGTGTACTTGCTTGTGAATTAGTCATTTTTTGAGATGTTATGGCCTCTGGTGCAAGTTGGGTAATATCTTGCCTGAACCTTGAGTTCTTCCTTGATATAATACAAGCATTTCTTCTTACATTTGCACCAGAAAAAATGTCTCCTCCTCCTATTTCTTGTTTCTCACATACTCAGGCGCTCATACACCCAGGCACAAATCTCACAGTATTTCACGACTGTGCTTTGCAGATCCCACGTTGTCTAGGTTGGAGCTGGAGGGGAAAGAGGAGGGGGAATGACACTTTATTCAGGATGTGAATGCAGAGTCCAAGGTAGAGAAGAGGTGCCCTGAGTGCTTAAAGGAATTGAAGAGATATTTTCCAGAATTAATGAGGAATTAGAATTAGACATAGGTATGGAAAACACGAGAATAAAGAACTAAGCAACAGATAAGTGAGAATAAACATATTCTCTTATATCACCTGCCTTTGATGGAACTGAAAATGTATTTGTTTTCATATATCGTGGTTGAGGAAATTGATTGCGGTCACTTAATTGACAAATAGTTTTGAGTAGTTTAGAAAGGGCCTCATCTTAGTGAAGACAAAGTAGGAAAATTATAGACAAGTTACTTGCTCTCACAGTGTTTATATTCTAGTACGTTAAGATAGAAAAACAGAGAGTAAAAAACAATTAAGATGATTTCAAACTGACAGTTGGGAGGGGGGACTAACACCAGTTTATGGGAAAGAGAGTAAGGATCGAAGTATCAGAGGGATGGTTCAGGGAGGTATTTTGAAGTTGTGATGAGCTGATGCCAATGGCAAAGGAAGATTAGAAAGGGCAGTAGCAAGCGTAAAGTGGGAAAAGAAGTCCGTGAAGTTTTGGCAGAATATGATTTATTAGGCATGTATGAGTTCACTTATATATCCAGAAAAGAGTCTTCACGAACCCTTCCCATACTTTCAAAGTCATAAGTGTTGTGACTCCTTAGTTAAAGAACATCTGAGACACTCAGCTTTACAGAAGTGAGAAAATGGTGATAATATTTACAAGTATCCTCTAATTTATATGTGCCACACAAATGTTTGACTTCATATTCTTATCGGAGAAATAGTGTTTGAGTGTAAGTTAGGTGCCAGGCACTGTTCTCAGAGCTGATTATGCAGTGATGTACAGAATAGATATGGTTTCTCTTGTTTTGCATCCATATCCAGATGTTTGAATGGAAAGGTATTCGAAGTAATGCAGTAAAGATAGAAGAATTTTCACTAACCCATGGGTATTGTGGAAAGAAAGTGTGTGTGTTGGCAGGGTATTGAAAAGTGGCGTGCGTATCACAGGTAATTTGTGAAGTAAAATTGATAGTTTTGAATTTAAAAGATGACAGAAAAGGAAAGAAACTGAAGAATAAGAAAAATTGGAGTGGAGGTGTATTTTCTTTATGTTTATTGTTGTGGATTAAACATAGCAGAGTGATCAGATTAGAGCAGTGACGAATATCAGAAAAAAATAGGTAGAAAGATTTCTCAGCTGAAAGAAAATGTTCCAATCATGAATGTTCTCAGAAAATGAAATCAGCAGCTTCGTGAAAATTCCTGTTGAAGCCACTCTATAGACTACTGGATCATAGCTCATTTTGTGTTGTTGAAATGTGGGATTCCAGTGGAAGGAATCACCTTCCAGAGTTTATACTCCCTTCCAACTTGGATTTCCTAATTGTTACTATAAAAAGTTACTTTCATTTTGATCAGAAAGGAAAGAGGAGAAATAACAGCGGATACCACAGACATACAAAACATCATAAGCAATACTATGAACAGTTATATGGCAACAAATTGGACAGCCTAGAAGAAACAGACAAATTTCTAGAAACATACAGAATGACTAGACTGAATCAAGAAGAAACAGAACATTTGAACAGATGGATCACTAGAAGTGAAGTCGAATCTGTAATTTGAAAAACTCCCAGCAAACAAAAGTCCAGGACCAGAGAGCTTCACAGGGGAATTCTATCAAACATAAAAAGAAGAACTTATACCAATCCTTCTCGAAATGTTCCAGAAAACTGAAGATGAGCAAACACTCCCAAATTCATTCGACAAGGCCACCATTACCCTGATACCAAAGCCAGACAAAGAGATTATAGATAAAAGAAAATTATAGTCCAATATCTTCGATGAACAATAGATGCAAAAGTCCTCACCAAAATATTAGCAAACCAAATCCAATAATACACAAAAGGATCATACGCCATGATCAAGTTGGATTTATTCCAGGGGCACAAGGATGGATTAGCATGTGCAAATCAATCAATGTGATACACCACATCAACAAAAAGAAAGACCAAAATCACATGATCACATCAATAGATGCAGATAAAGCATTGGAAAAAATTCAACTTCGATTCATGATAAAAATCCTTGCCAAAGTGGGTGTAGAGGGAAAATACATTAACATAATAAAGGCCATTTACGACAAACCAACAGCCAACACAATACTCAATGGTGAAAAGGTGAAAGCCTTCCTCCTCAATTCAGGAAGGAGACAAGGATGATGACTGTTTCCCCTTCTACTTAAATTGGAAGTTCTAGCCGCAGCAGTCGTAAGAAAAAGAAATTAAGTGTATGCAGATTGGAACGGAAGAGTTAACACCGTAACTATTTGCCGATGATATGGTACTTCATATAGAGAACTCTACAGTCTCCACCCAAAAACCATTAGAACCAATAAACAAATACAAGATTAACATACAGAAATCTGTTGTGTTTCTATACACTAATGAGGAAATGTTAGGAAGAGAAAGTAAAACAAATCCCATTTAAAACTGCATCAAAAATTACCTAGGAAGAAACTTCAACAAGGAGGTGAAACACCTATGCTCTGAAAACTATAAAATTTGATGAAGGAAATTGAAATTGATATAAAGAAAAGGAAATATATCCTTTGTCCCTAGATTTGAGGAACTAATGTTATAAAAATGACCATCCCTCCCAATGAAATCTACAGATTTAATGCAATCCCTATGAAAATACCTGTGACATTTTTCACAGAAGTAGAACAAATATTTTTAAAATTCACAGAACTAAGACGCATAATCCTTATACAACCCTAAAATTCATAGAACAACTATTTCTAAAACTAGGACAACAAAAGACCCCCAGTTTTCAAAGCGCTCTTCATAATAAAGGACAAAGCTAGAGGTTCAACCCTACCAGACTTCAGACTATACTACAGGGTGGTATTTGCTCCAAAACAGACACATAGGTCCGTGGAACAGAAGACAGAGCCCAGAAATAATCCCGCACACTTATGATCAATTAATCTATGACAAAAGAGGCAGGAATATACAAAGAGAAAAGACCGTCTCTTCAACAAGTGGTGCTGGGAAAACTGGACAGCCATATGTATAACAGTGAGAGTAGAACATTCCCTCACACCATATACAAAAACAAACTCAAAATGGGCTAAAGACCTAAATGTAAGACCTGAAAATATAAAACTCTTAGAAGAAAACATAGGCAGAACACTCTTTGACAGAAATTGTAGCATTATTTTTTGGATCTGTTTCCCAAGGCCAAAGAAATAAAAGCAAAAATAAACAAATGGGACATAATTACTCTTAAAAGGTTTTGCACAGCAAAGGAAGCAGTTGAGAAGATAGAAAGACAACCTATGAAATGTGAGAAAATATTTGCAAATGATGTGACTGACTCGGTGTTAATGTCCAAATTATACAAACATCTCATACAACTCAAAGGCCAAAAAAACAAACAACGCAACCAAAAAATCAGTTATTGGGCACATGATTCTACTGAGACAATTCTTCAGCAGAACAAATTAAAATGATGCTCTTTAAATAAAACTGGAGTATTCAAACTAACGAGCTCATTTTAAAGGAACTATTACTGACTGTCACCCGTGACCGGCATATAATGGTTGCTTGCATATTTGTTGTCTATGTCAGGGAATGAATGGTATGCTCTGCCAATTACTGGCAGTATATAAAGGTCCATGGGAAGTAGACGACACACACACTTCAGAAACATCCTCTTGCAACCCACCTGAATCCACTTCCCTTGACAACATGTGTTGCAACTACTACGGCAACTCTTGTGGCTATGGCCATGGATTTAGTCCCTATTACCACTGTGGATATGGGACTCGCTATGGCTGTGGCTATGGCTCAGGATACGGCTGTGGATATGGCTCCCCTTATGGCTGTGTTTATGGACCAGGATATGGCTGTGGATATGACACTGGCCGCTGCTGCTACTGGCCAGTTTGCTACTGGAGATGTTATTCTTCTTGCTGCTGAAACATCACCATCCAAACCTCGTGTGTTCCTGAAATGACACATCTAAAGATAATGAGATTCAAGGATCTATAACCCATGATTTCTATATCCAGGAAACTACATGCGTAACAGAGGCTTTGACCTCCAACTACCCATTTTTAGATTGACATCTTTGTGGCTTGAGGTTCCATGATAGCGTCTGCTTATTGTCTGAAAGTTAGCCTTTAACTTCCTTAATCTCTGATTCACTGTTATGACTGTGTTGATGATCCTAACATCCTCTAGTTGGGGAAATCACTTATTCTCAATAAAAAAGGTGCATTGTTTCTAACAAACCTTTGTGTACTTGCTTGTGAATTAGTCATTTTTTGAGATGTTATGGCCTCTGGTGCAAGTTGGGTAATATCTTGCCTGAACCTTGAGTTCTTCCTTGATATAATACAAGCATTTCTTCTTACATTTGCACCAGAAAAAATGTCTCCTCCTCCTATTTCTTGTTTCTCACATACTCAGGCGCTCATACACCCAGGCACAAATCTCACAGTATTTCACGACTGTGCTTTGCAGATCCCACGTTGTCTAGGTTGGAGCTGGAGGGGAAAGAGGAGGGGGAATGACACTTTATTCAGGATGTGAATGCAGAGTCCAAGGTAGAGAAGAGGTGCCCTGAGTGCTTAAAGGAATTGAAGAGATATTTTCCAGAATTAATGAGGAATTAGAATTAGACATAGGTATGGAAAACACGAGAATAAAGAACTAAGCAACAGATAAGTGAGAATAAACATATTCTCTTATATCACCTGCCTTTGATGGAACTGAAAATGTATTTGTTTTCATATATCGTGGTTGAGGAAATTGATTGCGGTCACTTAATTGACAAATAGTTTTGAGTAGTTTAGAAAGGGCCTCATCTTAGTGAAGACAAAGTAGGAAAATTATAGACAAGTTACTTGCTCTCACAGTGTTTATATTCTAGTACGTTAAGATAGAAAAACAGAGAGTAAAAAACAATTAAGATGATTTCAAACTGACAGTTGGGAGGGGGGACTAACACCAGTTTATGGGAAAGAGAGTAAGGATCGAAGTATCAGAGGGATGGTTCAGGGAGGTATTTTGAAGTTGTGATGAGCTGATGCCAATGGCAAAGGAAGATTAGAAAGGGCAGTAGCAAGCGTAAAGTGGGAAAAGAAGTCCGTGAAGTTTTGGCAGAATATGATTTATTAGGCATGTATGAGTTCACTTATATATCCAGAAAAGAGTCTTCACGAACCCTTCCCATACTTTCAAAGTCATAAGTGTTGTGACTCCTTAGTTAAAGAACATCTGAGACACTCAGCTTTACAGAAGTGAGAAAATGGTGATAATATTTACAAGTATCCTCTAATTTATATGTGCCACACAAATGTTTGACTTCATATTCTTATCGGAGAAATAGTGTTTGAGTGTAAGTTAGGTGCCAGGCACTGTTCTCAGAGCTGATTATGCAGTGATGTACAGAATAGATATGGTTTCTCTTGTTTTGCATCCATATCCAGATGTTTGAATGGAAAGGTATTCGAAGTAATGCAGTAAAGATAGAAGAATTTTCACTAACCCATGGGTATTGTGGAAAGAAAGTGTGTGTGTTGGCAGGGTATTGAAAAGTGGCGTGCGTATCACAGGTAATTTGTGAAGTAAAATTGATAGTTTTGAATTTAAAAGATGACAGAAAAGGAAAGAAACTGAAGAATAAGAAAAATTGGAGTGGAGGTGTATTTTCTTTATGTTTATTGTTGTGGATTAAACATAGCAGAGTGATCAGATTAGAGCAGTGACGAATATCAGAAAAAAATAGGTAGAAAGATTTCTCAGCTGAAAGAAAATGTTCCAATCATGAATGTTCTCAGAAAATGAAATCAGCAGCTTCGTGAAAATTCCTGTTGAAGCCACTCTATAGACTACTGGATCATAGCTCATTTTGTGTTGTTGAAATGTGGGATTCCAGTGGAAGGAATCACCTTCCAGAGTTTATACTCCCTTCCAACTTGGATTTCCTAATTGTTACTATAAAAAGTTACTTTCATTTTGATCAGAAAGGAAAGAGGAGAAATAACAGCGGATACCACAGACATACAAAACATCATAAGCAATACTATGAACAGTTATATGGCAACAAATTGGACAGCCTAGAAGAAACAGACAAATTTCTAGAAACATACAGAATGACTAGACTGAATCAAGAAGAAACAGAACATTTGAACAGATGGATCACTAGAAGTGAAGTCGAATCTGTAATTTGAAAAACTCCCAGCAAACAAAAGTCCAGGACCAGAGAGCTTCACAGGGGAATTCTATCAAACATAAAAAGAAGAACTTATACCAATCCTTCTCGAAATGTTCCAGAAAACTGAAGATGAGCAAACACTCCCAAATTCATTCGACAAGGCCACCATTACCCTGATACCAAAGCCAGACAAAGAGATTATAGATAAAAGAAAATTATAGTCCAATATCTTCGATGAACAATAGATGCAAAAGTCCTCACCAAAATATTAGCAAACCAAATCCAATAATACACAAAAGGATCATACGCCATGATCAAGTTGGATTTATTCCAGGGGCACAAGGATGGATTAGCATGTGCAAATCAATCAATGTGATACACCACATCAACAAAAAGAAAGACCAAAATCACATGATCACATCAATAGATGCAGATAAAGCATTGGAAAAAATTCAACTTCGATTCATGATAAAAATCCTTGCCAAAGTGGGTGTAGAGGGAAAATACATTAACATAATAAAGGCCATTTAGGACAAACCAACAGCCAACACAATACTCAATGGTGAAAAGGTGAAAGCCTTCCTCCTCAATTCAGGAAGGAGACAAGGATGATGACTGTTTCCCCTTCTACTTAAATTGGAAGTTCTAGCCGCAGCAGTCGTAAGAAAAAGAAATTAAGTGTATGCAGATTGGAACGGAAGAGTTAACACCGTAACTATTTGCCGATGATATGGTACTTCATATAGAGAACTCTACAGTCTCCACCCAAAAACCATTAGAACCAATAAACAAATACAAGATTAACATACAGAAATCTGTTGTGTTTCTATACACTAATGAGGAAATGTTAGGAAGAGAAAGTAAAACAAATCCCATTTAAAACTGCATCAAAAATTACCTAGGAAGAAACTTCAACAAGGAGGTGAAACACCTATGCTCTGAAAACTATAAAATTTGATGAAGGAAATTGAAATTGATATAAAGAAAAGGAAATATATCCTTTGTCCCTAGATTTGAGGAACTAATGTTATAAAAATGACCATCCCTCCCAATGAAATCTACAGATTTAATGCAATCCCTATGAAAATACCTGTGACATTTTTCACAGAAGTAGAACAAATATTTTTAAAATTCACAGAACTAAGACGCATAATCCTTATACAACCCTAAAATTCATAGAACAACTATTTCTAAAACTAGGACAACAAAAGACCCCCAGTTTTCAAAGCGCTCTTCATAATAAAGGACAAAGCTAGAGGTTCAACCCTACCAGACTTCAGACTATACTACAGGGTGGTATTTGCTCCAAAACAGACACATAGGTCCGTGGAACAGAAGACAGAGCCCAGAAATAATCCCGCACACTTATGATCAATTAATCTATGACAAAAGAGGCAGGAATATACAAAGAGAAAAGACCGTCTCTTCAACAAGTGGTGCTGGGAAAACTGGACAGCCATATGTATAACAGTGAGAGTAGAACATTCCCTCACACCATATACAAAAACAAACTCAAAATGGGCTAAAGACCTAAATGTAAGACCTGAAAATATAAAACTCTTAGAAGAAAACATAGGCAGAGCACTCTTTGACAGAAATTGTAGCATTACTTTTTTGGATCTGTATCCCAAGGCCAAGGAAATAAAAGCAAAAATAAACAAATGGGACATAATTACACTTAAAAGGTTTTGCACAGCAAAGGAAGCAGTTGAGAAGATAGAAAGACAACCTATGAAATGTGAGAAAATATTTGCAAATGATGTGACTGACTCGGTGTTAATGTCCAAATTATACAAACATCTCATACAACTCAAAGGCCAAAAAAACAAACAACGCAACCAAAAAATCAGTTATTGGGCACATGATTCTACTGAGACAATTCTTCAGCAGAACAAATTAAAATGATGCTCTTTAAATAAAACTGGAGTATTCAAACTAACGAGCTCATTTTAAAGGAACTATTACTGACTGTCACCCGTGACCGGCATATAATGGTTGCTTGCATATTTGTTGTCTATGTCAGGGAATGAATGGTATGCTCTGCCAATTACTGGCAGTATATAAAGGTCCATGGGAAGTAGACGACACACACACTTCAGAAACATCCTCTTGCAACCCACCTGAATCCACTTCCCTTGACAACATGTGTTGCAACTACTACGGCAACTCTTGTGGCTATGGCCATGGATTTAGTCCCTATTACCACTGTGGATATGGGACTCGCTATGGCTGTGGCTATGGCTCAGGATACGGCTGTGGATATGGCTCCCCTTATGGCTGTGTTTATGGACCAGGATATGGCTGTGGATATGACACTGGCCGCTGCTGCTACTGGCCAGTTTGCTACTGGAGATGTTATTCTTCTTGCTGCTGAAACATCACCATCCAAACCTCGTGTGTTCCTGAAATGACACATCTAAAGATAATGAGATTCAAGGATCTATAACCCATGATTTCTATATCCAGGAAACTACATGCGTAACAGAGGCTTTGACCTCCAACTACCCATTTTTAGATTGACATCTTTGTGGCTTGAGGTTCCATGATAGCGTCTGCTTATTGTCTGAAAGTTAGCCTTTAACTTCCTTAATCTCTGATTCACTGTTATGACTGTGTTGATGATCCTAACATCCTCTAGTTGGGGAAATCACTTATTCTCAATAAAAAAGGTGCATTGTTTCTAACAAACCTTTGTGTACTTGCTTGTGAATTAGTCATTTTTTGAGATGTTATGGCCTCTGGTGCAAGTTGGGTAATATCTTGCCTGAACCTTGAGTTCTTCCTTGATATAATACAAGCATTTCTTCTTACATTTGCACCAGAAAAAATGTCTCCTCCTCCTATTTCTTGTTTCTCACATACTCAGGCGCTCATACACCCAGGCACAAATCTCACAGTATTTCACGACTGTGCTTTGCAGATCCCACTTTGTCTAGGTTGGAGCTGGAGGGGAAAGAGGAGGGGGAATGACACTTTATTCAGGATGTGAATGCAGAGTCCAAGGTAGAGAAGAGGTGCCCTGAGTGCTTAAAGGAATTGAAGAGATATTTTCCAGAATTAATGAGGAATTAGAATTAGACATAGGTATGGAAAACACGAGAATAAAGAACTAAGCAACAGATAAGTGAGAATAAACATATTCTCTTATATCACCTGCCTTTGATGGAACTGAAAATGTATTTGTTTTCATATATCGTGGTTGAGGAAATTGATTGCGGTCACTTAATTGACAAATAGTTTTGAGTAGTTTAGAAAGGGCCTCATCTTAGTGAAGACAAAGTAGGAAAATTATAGACAAGTTACTTGCTCTCACAGTGTTTATATTCTAGTACGTTAAGATAGAAAAACAGAGAGTAAAAAACAATTAAGATGATTTCAAACTGACAGTTGGGAGGGGGGACTAACACCAGTTTATGGGAAAGAGAGTAAGGATCGAAGTATCAGAGGGATGGTTCAGGGAGGTATTTTGAAGTTGTGATGAGCTGATGCCAATGGCAAAGGAAGATTAGAAAGGGCAGTAGCAAGCGTAAAGTGGGAAAAGAAGTCCGTGAAGTTTTGGCAGAATATGATTTATTAGGCATGTATGAGTTCACTTATATATCCAGAAAAGAGTCTTCACGAACCCTTCCCATACTTTCAAAGTCATAAGTGTTGTGACTCCTTAGTTAAAGAACATCTGAGACACTCAGCTTTACAGAAGTGAGAAAATGGTGATAATATTTACAAGTATCCTCTAATTTATATGTGCCACACAAATGTTTGACTTCATATTCTTATCGGAGAAATAGTGTTTGAGTGTAAGTTAGGTGCCAGGCACTGTTCTCAGAGCTGATTATGCAGTGATGTACAGAATAGATATGGTTTCTCTTGTTTTGCATCCATATCCAGATGTTTGAATGGAAAGGTATTCGAAGTAATGCAGTAAAGATAGAAGAATTTTCACTAACCCATGGGTATTGTGGAAAGAAAGTGTGTGTGTTGGCAGGGTATTGAAAAGTGGCGTGCGTATCACAGGTAATTTGTGAAGTAAAATTGATAGTTTTGAATTTAAAAGATGACAGAAAAGGAAAGAAACTGAAGAATAAGAAAAATTGGAGTGGAGGTGTATTTTCTTTATGTTTATTGTTGTGGATTAAACATAGCAGAGTGATCAGATTAGAGCAGTGACGAATATCAGAAAAAAATAGGTAGAAAGATTTCTCAGCTGAAAGAAAATGTTCCAATCATGAATGTTCTCAGAAAATGAAATCAGCAGCTTCGTGAAAATTCCTGTTGAAGCCACTCTATAGACTACTGGATCATAGCTCATTTTGTGTTGTTGAAATGTGGGATTCCAGTGGAAGGAATCACCTTCCAGAGTTTATACTCCCTTCCAACTTGGATTTCCTAATTGTTACTATAAAAAGTTACTTTCATTTTGATCAGAAAGGAAAGAGGAGAAATAACAGCGGATACCACAGACATACAAAACATCATAAGCAATACTATGAACAGTTATATGGCAACAAATTGGACAGCCTAGAAGAAACAGACAAATTTCTAGAAACATACAGAATGACTAGACTGAATCAAGAAGAAACAGAACATTTGAACAGATGGATCACTAGAAGTGAAGTCGAATCTGTAATTTGAAAAACTCCCAGCAAACAAAAGTCCAGGACCAGAGAGCTTCACAGGGGAATTCTATCAAACATAAAAAGAAGAACTTATACCAATCCTTCTCGAAATGTTCCAGAAAACTGAAGATGAGCAAACACTCCCAAATTCATTCGACAAGGCCACCATTACCCTGATACCAAAGCCAGACAAAGAGATTATAGATAAAAGAAAATTATAGTCCAATATCTTCGATGAACAATAGATGCAAAAGTCCTCACCAAAATATTAGCAAACCAAATCCAATAATACACAAAAGGATCATACGCCATGATCAAGTTGGATTTATTCCAGGGGCACAAGGATGGATTAGCATGTGCAAATCAATCAATGTGATACACCACATCAACAAAAAGAAAGACCAAAATCACATGATCACATCAATAGATGCAGATAAAGCATTGGAAAAAATTCAACTTCGATTCATGATAAAAATCCTTGCCAAAGTGGGTGTAGAGGGAAAATACATTAACATAATAAAGGCCATTTACGACAAACCAACAGCCAACACAATACTCAATGGTGAAAAGGTGAAAGCCTTCCTCCTCAATTCAGGAAGGAGACAAGGATGATGACTGTTTCCCCTTCTACTTAAATTGGAAGTTCTAGCCGCAGCAGTCGTAAGAAAAAGAAATTAAGTGTATGCAGATTGGAACGGAAGAGTTAACACCGTAACTATTTGCCGATGATATGGTACTTCATATAGAGAACTCTACAGTCTCCACCCAAAAACCATTAGAACCAATAAACAAATACAAGATTAACATACAGAAATCTGTTGTGTTTCTATACACTAATGAGGAAATGTTAGGAAGAGAAAGTAAAACAAATCCCATTTAAAACTGCATCAAAAATTACCTAGGAAGAAACTTCAACAAGGAGGTGAAACACCTATGCTCTGAAAACTATAAAATTTGATGAAGGAAATTGAAATTGATATAAAGAAAAGGAAATATATCCTTTGTCCCTAGATTTGAGGAACTAATGTTATAAAAATGACCATCCCTCCCAATGAAATCTACAGATTTAATGCAATCCCTATGAAAATACCTGTGACATTTTTCACAGAAGTAGAACAAATATTTTTAAAATTCACAGAACTAAGACGCATAATCCTTATACAACCCTAAAATTCATAGAACAACTATTTCTAAAACTAGGACAACAAAAGACCCCCAGTTTTCAAAGCGCTCTTCATAATAAAGGACAAAGCTAGAGGTTCAACCCTACCAGACTTCAGACTATACTACAGGGTGGTATTTGCTCCAAAACAGACACATAGGTACGTGGAACAGAAGACAGAGCCCAGAAATAATCCCGCACACTTATGATCAATTAATCTATGACAAAAGAGGCAGGAATATACAAAGAGAAAAGACCGTCTCTTCAACAAGTGGTGCTGGGAAAACTGGACAGCCATATGTATAACAGTGAGAGTAGAACATTCCCTCACACCATATACAAAAACAAACTCAAAATGGGCTAAAGACCTAAATGTAAGACCTGAAAATATAAAACTCTTAGAAGAAAACATAGGCAGAGCACTCTTTGACAGAAATTGTAGCATTACTTTTTTGGATCTGTATCCCAAGGCCAAGGAAATAAAAGCAAAAATAAACAAATGGGACATAATTACACTTAAAAGGTTTTGCACAGCAAAGGAAGCAGTTGAGAAGATAGAAAGACAACCTATGAAATGTGAGAAAATATTTGCAAATGATGTGACTGACTCGGTGTTAATGTCCAAATTATACAAACATCTCATACAACTCAAAGGCCAAAAAAACAAACAACGCAACCAAAAAATCAGTTATTGGGCACATGATTCTACTGAGACAATTCTTCAGCAGAACAAATTAAAATGATGCTCTTTAAATAAAACTGGAGTATTCAAACTAACGAGCTCATTTTAAAGGAACTATTACTGACTGTCACCCGTGACCGGCATATAATGGTTGCTTGCATATTTGTTGTCTATGTCAGGGAATGAATGGTATGCTCTGCCAATTACTGGCAGTATATAAAGGTCCATGGGAAGTAGACGACACACACACTTCAGAAACATCCTCTTGCAACCCACCTGAATCCACTTCCCTTGACAACATGTGTTGCAACTACTACGGCAACTCTTGTGGCTATGGCCATGGATTTAGTCCCTATTACCACTGTGGATATGGGACTCGCTATGGCTGTGGCTATGGCTCAGGATACGGCTGTGGATATGGCTCCCCTTATGGCTGTGTTTATGGACCAGGATATGGCTGTGGATATGACACTGGCCGCTGCTGCTACTGGCCAGTTTGCTACTGGAGATGTTATTCTTCTTGCTGCTGAAACATCACCATCCAAACCTCGTGTGTTCCTGAAATGACACATCTAAAGATAATGAGATTCAAGGATCTATAACCCATGATTTCTATATCCAGGAAACTACATGCGTAACAGAGGCTTTGACCTCCAACTACCCATTTTTAGATTGACATCTTTGTGGCTTGAGGTTCCATGATAGCGTCTGCTTATTGTCTGAAAGTTAGCCTTTAACTTCCTTAATCTCTGATTCACTGTTATGACTGTGTTGATGATCCTAACATCCTCTAGTTGGGGAAATCACTTATTCTCAATAAAAAAGGTGCATTGTTTCTAACAAACCTTTGTGTACTTGCTTGTGAATTAGTCATTTTTTGAGATGTTATGGCCTCTGGTGCAAGTTGGGTAATATCTTGCCTGAACCTTGAGTTCTTCCTTGATATAATACAAGCATTTCTTCTTACATTTGCACCAGAAAAAATGTCTCCTCCTCCTATTTCTTGTTTCTCACATACTCAGGCGCTCATACACCCAGGCACAAATCTCACAGTATTTCACGACTGTGCTTTGCAGATCCCACGTTGTCTAGGTTGGAGCTGGAGGGGAAAGAGGAGGGGGAATGACACTTTATTCAGGATGTGAATGCAGAGTCCAAGGTAGAGAAGAGGTGCCCTGAGTGCTTAAAGGAATTGAAGAGATATTTTCCAGAATTAATGAGGAATTAGAATTAGACATAGGTATGGAAAACACGAGAATAAAGAACTAAGCAACAGATAAGTGAGAATAAACATATTCTCTTATATCACCTGCCTTTGATGGAACTGAAAATGTATTTGTTTTCATATATCGTGGTTGAGGAAATTGATTGCGGTCACTTAATTGACAAATAGTTTTGAGTAGTTTAGAAAGGGCCTCATCTTAGTGAAGACAAAGTAGGAAAATTATAGACAAGTTACTTGCTCTCACAGTGTTTATATTCTAGTACGTTAAGATAGAAAAACAGAGAGTAAAAAACAATTAAGATGATTTCAAACTGACAGTTGGGAGGGGGGACTAACACCAGTTTATGGGAAAGAGAGTAAGGATCGAAGTATCAGAGGGATGGTTCAGGGAGGTATTTTGAAGTTGTGATGAGCTGATGCCAATGGCAAAGGAAGATTAGAAAGGGCAGTAGCAAGCGTAAAGTGGGAAAAGAAGTCCGTGAAGTTTTGGCAGAATATGATTTATTAGGCATGTATGAGTTCACTTATATATCCAGAAAAGAGTCTTCACGAACCCTTCCCATACTTTCAAAGTCATAAGTGTTGTGACTCCTTAGTTAAAGAACATCTGAGACACTCAGCTTTACAGAAGTGAGAAAATGGTGATAATATTTACAAGTATCCTCTAATTTATATGTGCCACACAAATGTTTGACTTCATATTCTTATCGGAGAAATAGTGTTTGAGTGTAAGTTAGGTGCCAGGCACTGTTCTCAGAGCTGATTATGCAGTGATGTACAGAATAGATATGGTTTCTCTTGTTTTGCATCCATATCCAGATGTTTGAATGGAAAGGTATTCGAAGTAATGCAGTAAAGATAGAAGAATTTTCACTAACCCATGGGTATTGTGGAAAGAAAGTGTGTGTGTTGGCAGGGTATTGAAAAGTGGCGTGCGTATCACAGGTAATTTGTGAAGTAAAATTGATAGTTTTGAATTTAAAAGATGACAGAAAAGGAAAGAAACTGAAGAATAAGAAAAATTGGAGTGGAGGTGTATTTTCTTTATGTTTATTGTTGTGGATTAAACATAGCAGAGTGATCAGATTAGAGCAGTGACGAATATCAGAAAAAAATAGGTAGAAAGATTTCTCAGCTGAAAGAAAATGTTCCAATCATGAATGTTCTCAGAAAATGAAATCAGCAGCTTCGTGAAAATTCCTGTTGAAGCCACTCTATAGACTACTGGATCATAGCTCATTTTGTGTTGTTGAAATGTGGGATTCCAGTGGAAGGAATCACCTTCCAGAGTTTATACTCCCTTCCAACTTGGATTTCCTAATTGTTACTATAAAAAGTTACTTTCATTTTGATCAGAAAGGAAAGAGGAGAAATAACAGCGGATACCACAGACATACAAAACATCATAAGCAATACTATGAACAGTTATATGGCAACAAATTGGACAGCCTAGAAGAAACAGACAAATTTCTAGAAACATACAGAATGACTAGACTGAATCAAGAAGAAACAGAACATTTGAACAGATGGATCACTAGAAGTGAAGTCGAATCTGTAATTTGAAAAACTCCCAGCAAACAAAAGTCCAGGACCAGAGAGCTTCACAGGGGAATTCTATCAAACATAAAAAGAAGAACTTATACCAATCCTTCTCGAAATGTTCCAGAAAACTGAAGATGAGCAAACACTCCCAAATTCATTCGACAAAGCCACCATTACCCTGATACCAAAGCCAGACAAAGAGATTATAGATAAAAGAAAATTATAGTCCAATATCTTCGATGAACAATAGATGCAAAAGTCCTCACCAAAATATTAGCAAACCAAATCCAATAATACACAAAAGGATCAGACGCCATGATCAAGTTGGATTTATTCCAGGGGCACAAGGATGGATTAGCATGTGCAAATCAATCAATGTGATACACCACATCAACAAAAAGAAAGACCAAAATCACATGATCACATCAATAGATGCAGATAAAGCATTGGAAAAAATTCAACTTCGATTCATGATAAAAATCCTTGCCAAAGTGGGTGTAGAGGGAAAATACATTAACATAATAAAGGCCATTTACGACAAACCAACAGCCAACACAATACTCAATGGTGAAAAGGTGAAAGCCTTCCTCCTCAATTCAGGAAGGAGACAAGGATGATGACTGTTTCCCCTTCTACTTAAATTGGAAGTTCTAGCCGCAGCAGTCGTAAGAAAAAGAAATTAAGTGTATGCAGATTGGAACGGAAGAGTTAACACCGTAACTATTTGCCGATGATATGGTACTTCATATAGAGAACTCTACAGTCTCCACCCAAAAACCATTAGAACCAATAAACAAATACAAGATTAACATACAGAAATCTGTTGTGTTTCTATACACTAATGAGGAAATGTTAGGAAGAGAAAGTAAAACAAATCCCATTTAAAACTGCATCAAAAATTACCTAGGAAGAAACTTCAACAAGGAGGTGAAACACCTATGCTCTGAAAACTATAAAATTTGATGAAGGAAATTGAAATTGATATAAAGAAAAGGAAATATATCCTTTGTCCCTAGATTTGAGGAACTAATGTTATAAAAATGACCATCCCTCCCAATGAAATCTACAGATTTAATGCAATCCCTATGAAAATACCTGTGACATTTTTCACAGAAGTAGAACAAATATTTTTAAAATTCACAGAACTAAGACGCATAATCCTTATACAACCCTAAAATTCATAGAACAACTATTTCTAAAACTAGGACAACAAAAGACCCCCAGTTTTCAAAGCGCTCTTCATAATAAAGGACAAAGCTAGAGGTTCAACCCTACCAGACTTCAGACTATACTACAGGGTGGTATTTGCTCCAAAACAGACACATAGGTACGTGGAACAGAAGACAGAGCCCAGAAATAATCCCGCACACTTATGATCAATTAATCTATGACAAAAGAGGCAGGAATATACAAAGAGAAAAGACCGTCTCTTCAACAAGTGGTGCTGGGAAAACTGGACAGCCATATGTATAACAGTGAGAGTAGAACATTCCCTCACACCATATACAAAAACAAACTCAAAATGGGCTAAAGACCTAAATGTAAGACCTGAAAATATAAAACTCTTAGAAGAAAACATAGGCAGAGCACTCTTTGACAGAAATTGTAGCATTACTTTTTTGGATCTGTATCCCAAGGCCAAGGAAATAAAAGCAAAAATAAACAAATGGGACATAATTACACTTAAAAGGTTTTGCACAGCAAAGGAAGCAGTTGAGAAGATAGAAAGACAACCTATGAAATGTGAGAAAATATTTGCAAATGATGTGACTGACTCGGTGTTAATGTCCAAATTATACAAACATCTCATACAACTCAAAGGCCAAAAAAACAAACAACGCAACCAAAAAATCAGTTATTGGGCACATGATTCTACTGAGACAATTCTTCAGCAGAACAAATTAAAATGATGCTCTTTAAATAAAACTGGAGTATTCAAACTAACGAGCTCATTTTAAAGGAACTATTACTGACTGTCACCCGTGACCGGCATATAATGGTTGCTTGCATATTTGTTGTCTATGTCAGGGAATGAATGGTATGCTCTGCCAATTACTGGCAGTATATAAAGGTCCATGGGAAGTAGACGACACACACACTTCAGAAACATCCTCTTGCAACCCACCTGAATCCACTTCCCTTGACAACATGTGTTGCAACTACTACGGCAACTCTTGTGGCTATGGCCATGGATTTAGTCCCTATTACCACTGTGGATATGGGACTCGCTATGGCTGTGGCTATGGCTCAGGATACGGCTGTGGATATGGCTCCCCTTATGGCTGTGTTTATGGACCAGGATATGGCTGTGGATATGACACTGGCCGCTGCTGCTACTGGCCAGTTTGCTACTGGAGATGTTATTCTTCTTGCTGCTGAAACATCACCATCCAAACCTCGTGTGTTCCTGAAATGACACATCTAAAGATAATGAGATTCAAGGATCTATAACCCATGATTTCTATATCCAGGAAACTACATGCGTAACAGAGGCTTTGACCTCCAACTACCCATTTTTAGATTGACATCTTTGTGGCTTGAGGTTCCATGATAGCGTCTGCTTATTGTCTGAAAGTTAGCCTTTAACTTCCTTAATCTCTGATTCACTGTTATGACTGTGTTGATGATCCTAACATCCTCTAGTTGGGGAAATCACTTATTCTCAATAAAAAAGGTGCATTGTTTCTAACAAACCTTTGTGTACTTGCTTGTGAATTAGTCATTTTTTGAGATGTTATGGCCTCTGGTGCAAGTTGGGTAATATCTTGCCTGAACCTTGAGTTCTTCCTTGATATAATACAAGCATTTCTTCTTACATTTGCACCAGAAAAAATGTCTCCTCCTCCTATTTCTTGTTTCTCACATACTCAGGCGCTCATACACCCAGGCACAAATCTCACAGTATTTCACGACTGTGCTTTGCAGATCCCACGTTGTCTAGGTTGGAGCTGGAGGGGAAAGAGGAGGGGGAATGACACTTTATTCAGGATGTGAATGCAGAGTCCAAGGTAGAGAAGAGGTGCCCTGAGTGCTTAAAGGAATTGAAGAGATATTTTCCAGAATTAATGAGGAATTAGAATTAGACATAGGTATGGAAAACACGAGAATAAAGAACTAAGCAACAGATAAGTGAGAATAAACATATTCTCTTATATCACCTGCCTTTGATGGAACTGAAAATGTATTTGTTTTCATATATCGTGGTTGAGGAAATTGATTGCGGTCACTTAATTGACAAATAGTTTTGAGTAGTTTAGAAAGGGCCTCATCTTAGTGAAGACAAAGTAGGAAAATTATAGACAAGTTACTTGCTCTCACAGTGTTTATATTCTAGTACGTTAAGATAGAAAAACAGAGAGTAAAAAACAATTAAGATGATTTCAAACTGACAGTTGGGAGGGGGGACTAACACCAGTTTATGGGAAAGAGAGTAAGGATCGAAGTATCAGAGGGATGGTTCAGGGAGGTATTTTGAAGTTGTGATGAGCTGATGCCAATGGCAAAGGAAGATTAGAAAGGGCAGTAGCAAGCGTAAAGTGGGAAAAGAAGTCCGTGAAGTTTTGGCAGAATATGATTTATTAGGCATGTATGAGTTCACTTATATATCCAGAAAAGAGTCTTCACGAACCCTTCCCATACTTTCAAAGTCATAAGTGTTGTGACTCCTTAGTTAAAGAACATCTGAGACACTCAGCTTTACAGAAGTGAGAAAATGGTGATAATATTTACAAGTATCCTCTAATTTATATGTGCCACACAAATGTTTGACTTCATATTCTTATCGGAGAAATAGTGTTTGAGTGTAAGTTAGGTGCCAGGCACTGTTCTCAGAGCTGATTATGCAGTGATGTACAGAATAGATATGGTTTCTCTTGTTTTGCATCCATATCCAGATGTTTGAATGGAAAGGTATTCGAAGTAATGCAGTAAAGATAGAAGAATTTTCACTAACCCATGGGTATTGTGGAAAGAAAGTGTGTGTGTTGGCAGGGTATTGAAAAGTGGCGTGCGTATCACAGGTAATTTGTGAAGTAAAATTGATAGTTTTGAATTTAAAAGATGACAGAAAAGGAAAGAAACTGAAGAATAAGAAAAATTGGAGTGGAGGTGTATTTTCTTTATGTTTATTGTTGTGGATTAAACATAGCAGAGTGATCAGATTAGAGCAGTGACGAATATCAGAAAAAAATAGGTAGAAAGATTTCTCAGCTGAAAGAAAATGTTCCAATCATGAATGTTCTCAGAAAATGAAATCAGCAGCTTCGTGAAAATTCCTGTTGAAGCCACTCTATAGACTACTGGATCATAGCTCATTTTGTGTTGTTGAAATGTGGGATTCCAGTGGAAGGAATCACCTTCCAGAGTTTATACTCCCTTCCAACTTGGATTTCCTAATTGTTACTATAAAAAGTTACTTTCATTTTGATCAGAAAGGAAAGAGGAGAAATAACAGCGGATACCACAGACATACAAAACATCATAAGCAATACTATGAACAGTTATATGGCAACAAATTGGACAGCCTAGAAGAAACAGACAAATTTCTAGAAACATACAGAATGACTAGACTGAATCAAGAAGAAACAGAACATTTGAACAGATTGATCACTAGAAGTGAAGTCGAATCTGTAATTTGAAAAACTCCCAGCAAACAAAAGTCCAGGACCAGAGAGCTTCACAGGGGAATTCTATCAAACATAAAAAGAAGAACTTATACCAATCCTTCTCGAAATGTTCCAGAAAACTGAAGATGAGCAAACACTCCCAAATTCATTCGACAAAGCCACCATTACCCTGATACCAAAGCCAGACAAAGAGATTATAGATAAAAGAAAATTATAGTCCAATATCTTCGATGAACAATAGATGCAAAAGTCCTCACCAAAATATTAGCAAACCAAATCCAATAATACACAAAAGGATCATACGCCATGATCAAGTTGGATTTATTCCAGGGGCACAAGGATGGATTAGCATGTGCAAATCAATCAATGTGATACACCACATCAACAAAAAGAAAGACCAAAATCACATGATCACATCAATAGATGCAGATAAAGCATTGGAAAAAATTCAACTTCGATTCATGATAAAAATCCTTGCCAAAGTGGGTGTAGAGGGAAAATACATTAACATAATAAAGGCCATTTAGGACAAACCAACAGCCAACACAATACTCAATGGTGAAAAGGTGAAAGCCTTCCTCCTCAATTCAGGAAGGAGACAAGGATGATGACTGTTTCCCCTTCTACTTAAATTGGAAGTTCTAGCCGCAGCAGTCGTAAGAAAAAGAAATTAAGTGTATGCAGATTGGAACGGAAGAGTTAACACCGTAACTATTTGCCGATGATATGGTACTTCATATAGAGAACTCTACAGTCTCCACCCAAAAACCATTAGAACCAATAAACAAATACAAGATTAACATACAGAAATCTGTTGTGTTTCTATACACTAATGAGGAAATGTTAGGAAGAGAAAGTAAAACAAATCCCATTTAAAACTGCATCAAAAATTACCTAGGAAGAAACTTCAACAAGGAGGTGAAACACCTATGCTCTGAAAACTATAAAATTTGATGAAGGAAATTGAAATTGATATAAAGAAAAGGAAATATATCCTTTGTCCCTAGATTTGAGGAACTAATGTTATAAAAATGACCATCCCTCCCAATGAAATCTACAGATTTAATGCAATCCCTATCAAAATACCTGTGACATTTTTCACAGAAGTAGAACAAATATTTTTAAAATTCACAGAACTAAGACGCATAATCCTTATACAACCCTAAAATTCATAGAACAACTATTTCTAAAACTAGGACAACAAAAGACCCCCAGTTTTCAAAGCGCTCTTCATAATAAAGGACAAAGCTAGAGGTTCAACCCTACCAGACTTCAGACTATACTACAGGGTGGTATTTGCTCCAAAACAGACACATAGGTCCGTGGAACAGAAGACAGAGCCCAGAAATAATCCCGCACACTTATGATCAATTAATCTATGACAAAAGAGGCAGGAATATACAAAGAGAAAAGACCGTCTCTTCAACAAGTGGTGCTGGGAAAACTGGACAGCCATATGTATAACAGTGAGAGTAGAACATTCCCTCACACCATATACAAAAACAAACTCAAAATGGGCTAAAGACCTAAATGTAAGACCTGAAAATATAAAACTCTTAGAAGAAAACATAGGCAGAGCACTCTTTGACAGAAATTGTAGCATTACTTTTTTGGATCTGTATCCCAAGGCCAAGGAAATAAAAGCAAAAATAAACAAATGGGACATAATTACACTTAAAAGGTTTTGCACAGCAAAGGAAGCAGTTGAGAAGATAGAAAGACAACCTATGAAATGTGAGAAAATATTTGCAAATGATGTGACTGACTCGGTGTTAATGTCCAAATTATACAAACATCTCATACAACTCAAAGGCCAAAAAAACAAACAACGCAACCAAAAAATCAGTTATTGGGCACATGATTCTACTGAGACAATTCTTCAGCAGAACAAATTAAAATGATGCTCTTTAAATAAAACTGGAGTATTCAAACTAACGAGCTCATTTTAAAGGAACTATTACTGACTGTCACCCGTGACCGGCATATAATGGTTGCTTGCATATTTGTTGTCTATGTCAGGGAATGAATGGTATGCTCTGCCAATTACTGGCAGTATATAAAGGTCCATGGGAAGTAGACGACACACACACTTCAGAAACATCCTCTTGCAACCCACCTGAATCCACTTCCCTTGACAACATGTGTTGCAACTACTACGGCAACTCTTGTGGCTATGGCCATGGATTTAGTCCCTATTACCACTGTGGATATGGGACTCGCTATGGCTGTGGCTATGGCTCAGGATACGGCTGTGGATATGGCTCCCCTTATGGCTGTGTTTATGGACCAGGATATGGCTGTGGATATGACACTGGCCGCTGCTGCTACTGGCCAGTTTGCTACTGGAGATGTTATTCTTCTTGCTGCTGAAACATCACCATCCAAACCTCGTGTGTTCCTGAAATGACACATCTAAAGATAATGAGATTCAAGGATCTATAACCCATGATTTCTATATCCAGGAAACTACATGCGTAACAGAGGCTTTGACCTCCAACTACCCATTTTTAGATTGACATCTTTGTGGCTTGAGGTTCCATGATAGCGTCTGCTTATTGTCTGAAAGTTAGCCTTTAACTTCCTTAATCTCTGATTCACTGTTATGACTGTGTTGATGATCCTAACATCCTCCAGTTGGGGAAATCACTCATTCTCAATAAAAAAGGTGCATTGTTTCTAACAAACCTTTGTGTACTTGCTTGTGAATTAGTCATTTTTTGAGATGTTATGGCCTCTGGTGAAAGTTGGGTAATATCTTGCCTGAACCTTGAGTTCTTCCTTGATATAATACAAGCATTTCTTCTTACATTTGCACCAGAAAAAATGTCTCCTCCTCCTATTTCTTGTTTCTCACATACTCAGGCGCTCATACACCGAGGCACAAATCTCACAGTATTTCACGACTGTGCTTTGCAGATCCCACGTTGTCTAGGTTGGAGCTGGAGGGGAAAGAGGAGGGGGAATGACACTTTATTCAGGATGTGAATGCAGAGTCCAAGGTAGAGAAGAGGTGCCCTGAGTGCTTAAAGGAATTGAAGAGATATTTTCCAGAATTAATGAGGAATTAGAATTAGACATAGGTATGGAAAACACGAGAATAAAGAACTAAGCAACAGATAAGTGAGAATAAACATATTCTCTTATATCACCTGCCTTTGATGGAACTGAAAATGTATTTGTTTTCATATATCGTGGTTGAGGAAATTGATTGCGGTCACTTAATTGACAAATAGTTTTGAGTAGTTTAGAAAGGGCCTCATCTTAGTGAAGACAAAGTAGGAAAATTATAGACAAGTTACTTGCTCTCACAGTGTTTATATTCTAGTACGTTAAGATAGAAAAACAGAGAGTAAAAAACAATTAAGATGATTTCAAACTGACAGTTGGGAGGGGGGACTAACACCGGTTTATGGGAAAGAGAGTAAGGATCGAAGTATCAGAGGGATGGTTCAGGGAGGTATTTTGAAGTTGTGATGAGCTGATGCCAATGGCAAAGGAAGATTAGAAAGGGCAGTAGCAAGCGTAAAGTGGGAAAAGAAGTCCGTGAAGTTTTGGCAGAATATGATTTATTAGGCATGTATGAGTTCACTTATATATCCAGAAAAGAGTCTTCACGAACCCTTCCCATACTTTCAAAGTCATAAGTGTTGTGACTCCTTAGTTAAAGAACATCTGAGACACTCAGCTTTACAGAAGTGAGAAAATGGTGATAATATTTACAAGTATCCTCTAATTTATATGTGCCACACAAATGTTTGACTTCATATTCTTATCGGAGAAATAGTGTTTGAGTGTAAGTTAGGTGCCAGGCACTGTTCTCAGAGCTGATTATGCAGTGATGTACAGAATAGATATGGTTTCTCTTGTTTTGCATCCATATCCAGATGTTTGAATGGAAAGGTATTCGAAGTAATGCAGTAAAGATAGAAGAATTTTCACTAACCCATGGGTATTGTGGAAAGAAAGTGTGTGTGTTGGCAGGGTATTGAAAAGTGGCGTGCGTATCACAGGTAATTTGTGAAGTAAAATTGATAGTTTTGAATTTAAAAGATGACAGAAAAGGAAAGAAACTGAAGAATAAGAAAAATTGGAGTGGAGGTGTATTTTCTTTATGTTTATTGTTGTGGATTAAACATAGCAGAGTGATCAGATTAGAGCAGTGACGAATATCAGAAAAAAATAGGTAGAAAGATTTCTCAGCTGAAAGAAAATGTTCCAATCATGAATGTTCTCAGAAAATGAAATCAGCAGCTTCGTGAAAATTCCTGTTGAAGCCACTCTATAGACTACTGGATCATAGCTCATTTTGTGTTGTTGAAATGTGGGATTCCAGTGGAAGGAATCACCTTCCAGAGTTTATACTCCCTTCCAACTTGGATTTCCTAATTGTTACTATAAAAAGTTACTTTCATTTTGATCAGAAAGGAAAGAGGAGAAATAACAGCGGATACCACAGACATACAAAACATCATAAGCAATACTATGAACAGTTATATGGCAACAAATTGGACAGCCTAGAAGAAACAGACAAATTTCTAGAAACATACAGAATGACTAGACTGAATCAAGAAGAAACAGAACATTTGAACAGATTGATCACTAGAAGTGAAGTCGAATCTGTAATTTGAAAAACTCCCAGCAAACAAAAGTCCAGGACCAGAGAGCTTCACAGGGGAATTCTATCAAACATAAAAAGAAGAACTTATACCAATCCTTCTCGAAATGTTCCAGAAAACTGAAGATGAGCAAACACTCCCAAATTCATTCGACAAGGCCACCATTACCCTGATACCAAAGCCAGACAAAGAGATTATAGATAAAAGAAAATTATAGTCCAATATCTTCGATGAACAATAGATGCAAAAGTCCTCACCAAAATATTAGCAAACCAAATCCAATAATACACAAAAGGATCAGACGCCATGATCAAGTTGGATTTATTCCAGGGGCACAAGGATGGATTAGCATGTGCAAATCAATCAATGTGATACACCACATCAACAAAAAGAAAGACCAAAATCACATGATCACATCAATAGATGCAGATAAAGCATTGGAAAAAATTCAACTTCGATTCATGATAAAAATCCTTGCCAAAGTGGGTGTAGAGGGAAAATACATTAACATAATAAAGGCCATTTACGACAAACCAACAGCCAACACAATACTCAATGGTGAAAAGGTGAAAGCCTTCCTCCTCAATTCAGGAAGGAGACAAGGATGATGACTGTTTCCCCTTCTACTTAAATTGGAAGTTCTAGCCGCAGCAGTCGTAAGAAAAAGAAATTAAGTGTATGCAGATTGGAACGGAAGAGTTAACACCGTAACTATTTGCCGATGATATGGTACTTCATATAGAGAACTCTACAGTCTCCACCCAAAAACCATTAGAACCAATAAACAAATACAAGATTAACATACAGAAATCTGTTGTGTTTCTATACACTAATGAGGAAATGTTAGGAAGAGAAAGTAAAACAAATCCCATTTAAAACTGCATCAAAAATTACCTAGGAAGAAACTTCAACAAGGAGGTGAAACACCTATGCTCTGAAAACTATAAAATTTGATGAAGGAAATTGAAATTGATATAAAGAAAAGGAAATATATCCTTTGTCCCTAGATTTGAGGAACTAATGTTATAAAAATGACCATCCCTCCCAATGAAATCTACAGATTTAATGCAATCCCTATCAAAATACCTGTGACATTTTTCACAGAAGTAGAACAAATATTTTTAAAATTCACAGAACTAAGACGCATAATCCTTATACAACCCTAAAATTCATAGAACAACTATTTCTAAAACTAGGACAACAAAAGACCCCCAGTTTTCAAAGCGCTCTTCATAATAAAGGACAAAGCTAGAGGTTCAACCCTACCAGACTTCAGACTATACTACAGGGTGGTATTTGCTCCAAAACAGACACATAGGTCCGTGGAACAGAAGACAGAGCCCAGAAATAATCCCGCACACTTATGATCAATTAATCTATGACAAAAGAGGCAGGAATATACAAAGAGAAAAGACCGTCTCTTCAACAAGTGGTGCTGGGAAAACTGGACAGCCATATGTATAACAGTGAGAGTAGAACATTCCCTCACACCATATACAAAAACAAACTCAAAATGGGCTAAAGACCTAAATGTAAGACCTGAAAATATAAAACTCTTAGAAGAAAACATAGGCAGAGCACTCTTTGACAGAAATTGTAGCATTACTTTTTTGGATCTGTATCCCAAGGCCAAGGAAATAAAAGCAAAAATAAACAAATGGGACATAATTACACTTAAAAGGTTTTGCACAGCAAAGGAAGCAGTTGAGAAGATAGAAAGACAACCTATGAAATGTGAGAAAATATTTGCAAATGATGTGACTGACTCGGTGTTAATGTCCAAATTATACAAACATCTCATACAACTCAAAGGCCAAAAAAACAAACAACGCAACCAAAAAATCAGTTATTGGGCACATGATTCTACTGAGACAATTCTTCAGCAGAACAAATTAAAATGATGCTCTTTAAATAAAACTGGAGTATTCAAACTAACGAGCTCATTTTAAAGGAACTATTACTGACTGTCACCCGTGACCGGCATATAATGGTTGCTTGCATATTTGTTGTCTATGTCAGGGAATGAATGGTATGCTCTGCCAATTACTGGCAGTATATAAAGGTCCATGGGAAGTAGACGACACACACACTTCAGAAACATCCTCTTGCAACCCACCTGAATCCACTTCCCTTGACAACATGTGTTGCAACTACTACGGCAACTCTTGTGGCTATGGCCATGGATTTAGTCCCTATTACCACTGTGGATATGGGACTCGCTATGGCTGTGGCTATGGCTCAGGATACGGCTGTGGATATGGCTCCCCTTATGGCTGTGTTTATGGACCAGGATATGGCTGTGGATATGACACTGGCCGCTGCTGCTACTGGCCAGTTTGCTACTGGAGATGTTATTCTTCTTGCTGCTGAAACATCACCATCCAAACCTCGTGTGTTCCTGAAATGACACATCTAAAGATAATGAGATTCAAGGATCTATAACCCATGATTTCTATATCCAGGAAACTACATGCGTAACAGAGGCTTTGACCTCCAACTACCCATTTTTAGATTGACATCTTTGTGGCTTGAGGTTCCATGATAGCGTCTGCTTATTGTCTGAAAGTTAGCCTTTAACTTCCTTAATCTCTGATTCACTGTTATGACTGTGTTGATGATCCTAACATCCTCCAGTTGGGGAAATCACTTATTCTCAATAAAAAAGGTGCATTGTTTCTAACAAACCTTTGTGTACTTGCTTGTGAATTAGTCATTTTTTGAGATGTTATGGCCTCTGGTGCAAGTTGGGTAATATCTTGCCTGAACCTTGAGTTCTTCCTTGATATAATACAAGCATTTCTTCTTACATTTGCACCAGAAAAAATGTCTCCTCCTCCTATTTCTTGTTTCTCACATACTCAGGCGCTCATACACCCAGGCACAAATCTCACAGTATTTCACGACTGTGCTTTGCAGATCCCACTTTGTCTAGGTTGGAGCTGGAGGGGAAAGAGGAGGGGGAATGACACTTTATTCAGGATGTGAATGCAGAGTCCAAGGTAGAGAAGAGGTGCCCTGAGTGCTTAAAGGAATTGAAGAGATATTTTCCAGAATTAATGAGGAATTAGAATTAGACATAGGTATGGAAAACACGAGAATAAAGAACTAAGCAACAGATAAGTGAGAATAAACATATTCTCTTATATCACCTGCCTTTGATGGAACTGAAAATGTATTTGTTTTCATATATCGTGGTTGAGGAAATTGATTGCGGTCACTTAATTGACAAATAGTTTTGAGTAGTTTAGAAAGGGCCTCATCTTAGTGAAGACAAAGTAGGAAAATTATAGACAAGTTACTTGCTCTCACAGTGTTTATATTCTAGTACGTTAAGATAGAAAAACAGAGAGTAGAAAACAATTAAGATGATTTCAAACTGACAGTTGGGAGGGGGGACTAACACCGGTTTATGGGAAAGAGAGAAAGGATCGAAGTATCAGAGGGGTGGTTCAGGGAGGTATTTTGAAGTTGTGATGAGCTGATGCCAATGGCAAAGGAAGATTAGAAAGGGCAGTAGCAAGCGTAAAGTGGGAAAAGAAGTCCGTGAAGTTTTGGCAGAATATGATTTATTAGGCATGTATGAGTTCACTTATATATCCAGAAAAGAGTCTTCACGAACCCTTCCCATACTTTCAAAGTCATAAGTGTTGTGACTCCTTAGTTAAAGAACATCTGAGACACTCAGCTTTACAGAAGTGAGAAAATGGTGATAATATTTACAAGTATCCTCTAATTTATATGTGCCACACAAATGTTTGACTTCATATTCTTATCGGAGAAATAGTGTTTGAGTGTAAGTTAGGTGCCAGGCACTGTTCTCAGAGCTGATTATGCAGTGATGTACAGAATAGATATGGTTTCTCTTGTTTTGCATCCATATCCAGATGTTTGAATGGAAAGGTATTCGAAGTAATGCAGTAAAGATAGAAGAATTTTCACTAACCCATGGGTATTGTGGAAAGAAAGTGTGTGTGTTGGCAGGGTATTGAAAAGTGGCGTGCGTATCACAGGTAATTTGTGAAGTAAAATTGATAGTTTTGAATTTAAAAGATGACAGAAAAGGAAAGAAACTGAAGAATAAGAAAAATTGGAGTGGAGGTGTATTTTCTTTATGTTTATTGTTGTGGATTAAACATAGCAGAGTGATCAGATTAGAGCAGTGACGAATATCAGAAAAAAATAGGTAGAAAGATTTCTCAGCTGAAAGAAAATGTTCCAATCATGAATGTTCTCAGAAAATGAAATCAGCAGCTTCGTGAAAATTCCTGTTGAAGCCACTCTATAGACTACTGGATCATAGCTCATTTTGTGTTGTTGAAATGTGGGATTCCAGTGGAAGGAATCACCTTCCAGAGTTTATACTCCCTTCCAACTTGGATTTCCTAATTGTTACTATAAAAAGTTACTTTCATTTTGATCAGAAAGGAAAGAGGAGAAATAACAGCGGATACCACAGACATACAAAACATCATAAGCAATACTATGAACAGTTATATGGCAACAAATTGGACAGCCTAGAAGAAACAGACAAATTTCTAGAAACATACAGAATGACTAGACTGAATCAAGAAGAAACAGAACATTTGAACAGATTGATCACTAGAAGTGAAGTCGAATCTGTAATTTGAAAAACTCCCAGCAAACAAAAGTCCAGGACCAGAGAGCTTCACAGGGGAATTCTATCAAACATAAAAAGAAGAACTTATACCAATCCTTCTCGAAATGTTCCAGAAAACTGAAGATGAGCAAACACTCCCAAATTCATTCGACAAGGCCACCATTACCCTGATACCAAAGCCAGACAAAGAGATTATAGATAAAAGAAAATTATAGTCCAATATCTTCGATGAACAATAGATGCAAAAGTCCTCACCAAAATATTAGCAAACCAAATCCAATAATACACAAAAGGATCAGACGCCATGATCAAGTTGGATTTATTCCAGGGGCACAAGGATGGATTAGCATGTGCAAATCAATCAATGTGATACACCACATCAACAAAAAGAAAGACCAAAATCACATGATCACATCAATAGATGCAGATAAAGCATTGGAAAAAATTCAACTTCGATTCATGATAAAAATCCTTGCCAAAGTGGGTGTAGAGGGAAAATACATTAACATAATAAAGGCCATTTACGACAAACCAACAGCCAACACAATACTCAATGGTGAAAAGGTGAAAGCCTTCCTCCTCAATTCAGGAAGGAGACAAGGATGATGACTGTTTCCCCTTCTACTTAAATTGGAAGTTCTAGCCGCAGCAGTCGTAAGAAAAAGAAATTAAGTGTATGCAGATTGGAACGGAAGAGTTAACACCGTAACTATTTGCCGATGATATGGTACTTCATATAGAGAACTCTACAGTCTCCACCCAAAAACCATTAGAACCAATAAACAAATACAAGATTAACATACAGAAATCTGTTGTGTTTCTATACACTAATGAGGAAATGTTAGGAAGAGAAAGTAAAACAAATCCCATTTAAAACTGCATCAAAAATTACCTAGGAAGAAACTTCAACAAGGAGGTGAAACACCTATGCTCTGAAAACTATAAAATTTGATGAAGGAAATTGAAATTGATATAAAGAAAAGGAAATATATCCTTTGTCCCTAGATTTGAGGAACTAATGTTATAAAAATGACCATCAATCCCAATGAAATCTACAGATTTAATGCAATCCCTATGAAAATACCTGTGACATTTTTCACAGAAGTAGAACAAATATTTTTAAAATTCACAGAACTAAGACGCATAATCCTTATACAACCCTAAAATTCATAGAACAACTATTTCTAAAACTAGGACAACAAAAGACCCCCAGTTTTCAAAGCGCTCTTCATAATAAAGGACAAAGCTAGAGGTTCAACCCTACCAGACTTCAGACTATACTACAGGGTGGTATTTGCTCCAAAACAGACACATAGGTCCGTGGAACAGAAGACAGAGCCCAGAAATAATCCCGCACACTTATGATCAATTAATCTATGACAAAAGAGGCAGGAGTATACAAAGAGAAAAGACCGTCTCTTCAACAAGTGGTGCTGGGAAAACTGGACAGCCATATGTATAACAGTGAGAGTAGAACATTCCCTCACACCATATACAAAAACAAACTCAAAATGGGCTAAAGACCTAAATGTAAGACCTGAAAATATAAAACTCTTAGAAGAAAACATAGGCAGAGCACTCTTTGACAGAAATTGTAGCATTACTTTTTTGGATCTGTATCCCAAGGCCAAGGAAATAAAAGCAAAAATAAACAAATGGGACATAATTACACTTAAAAGGTTTTGCACAGCAAAGGAAGCAGTTGAGAAGATAGAAAGACAACCTATGAAATGTGAGAAAATATTTGCAAATGATGTGACTGACTCGGTGTTAATGTCCAAATTATACAAACATCTCATACAACTCAAAGGCCAAAAAAACAAACAACGCAACAAAAAATCAGTTATTGGGCACATGATTCTACTGAGACAATTCTTCAGCAGAACAAATTAAAATGATGCTCTTTAAATAAAACTGGAGTATTCAAACTAACGAGCTCATTTTAAAGGAACTATTACTGACTGTCACCCGTGACCGGCATATAATGGTTGCTTGCATATTTGTTGTCTATGTCAGGGAATGAATGGTATGCTCTGCCAATTACTGGCAGTATATAAAGGTCCATGGGAAGTAGACGACACACACACTTCAGAAACATCCTCTTGCAACCCACCTGAATCCACTTCCCTTGACAACATGTGTTGCAACTACTACGGCAACTCTTGTGGCTATGGCCATGGATTTAGTCCCTATTACCGCTGTGGATATGGGACTCGCTATGGCTGTGGCTATGGCTCAGGATACGGCTGTGGATATGGCTCCCCTTATGGCTGTGTTTATGGACCAGGATATGGCTGTGGATATGACACTGGCCGCTGCTGCTACTGGCCAGTTTGCTACTGGAGATGTTATTCTTCTTGCTGCTAAAACATCACCATCCAAACCTCGTGTGTTCCTGAAATGACACATCTAAAGATAATGAGATTCAAGGATCTATAACCCATGATTTCTATATCCAGGAAACTACATGCGTAACAGAGGCTTTGACCTCCAACTACCCATTTTTAGATTGACATCTTTGTGGCTTGAGGTTCCATGATAGCGTCTGCTTATTGTCTGAAAGTTAGCCTTTAACTTCCTTAATCTCTGATTCACTGTTATGACTGTGTTGATGATCCTAACATCCTCCAGTTGGGGAAATCACTTATTCTCAATAAAAAAGGTGCATTGTTTCTAACAAACCTTTGTGTACTTGCTTGTGAATTAGTCATTTTTTGAGATGTTATGGCCTCTGGTGCAAGTTGGGTAATATCTTGCCTGAACCTTGAGTTCTTCCTTGATATAATACAAGCATTTCTTCTTACATTTGCACCAGAAAAAATGTCTCCTCCTCCTATTTCTTGTTTCTCACATACTCAGGCGCTCATACACCGAGGCACAAATCTCACAGTATTTCACGACTGTGCTTTGCAGATCCCACGTTGTCTAGGTTGGAGCTGGAGGGGAAAGAGGAGGGGGAATGACACTTTATTCAGGATGTGAATGCAGAGTCCAAGGTAGAGAAGAGGTGCCCTGAGTGCTTAAAGGAATTGAAGAGATATTTTCCAGAATTAATGAGGAATTAGAATTAGACATAGGTATGGAAAACACGAGAATAAAGAACTAAGCAACAGATAAGTGAGAATAAACATATTCTCTTATATCACCTGCCTTTGATGGAACTGAAAATGTATTTGTTTTCATATATCGTGGTTGAGGAAATTGATTGCGGTCACTTAATTGACAAATAGTTTTGAGTAGTTTAGAAAGGGCCTCATCTTAGTGAAGACAAAGTAGGAAAATTATAGACAAGTTACTTGCTCTCACAGTGTTTATATTCTAGTACGTTAAGATAGAAAAACAGAGAGTAAAAAACAATTAAGATGATTTCAAACTGATAGTTGGGAGGGGGGACTAACACCGGTTTATGGGAAAGAGAGTAAGGATCGAAGTATCAGAGGGATGGTTCAGGGAGGTATTTTGAAGTTGTGATGAGCTGATGCCAATGGCAAAGGAAGATTAGAAAGGGCAGTAGCAAGCGTAAAGTGGGAAAAGAAGTCCGTGAAGTTTTGGCAGAATATGATTTATTAGGCATGTATGAGTTCACTTATATATCCAGAAAAGAGTCTTCACGAACCCTTCCCATACTTTCAAAGTCATAAGTGTTGTGACTCCTTAGTTAAAGAACATCTGAGACACTCAGCTTTACAGAAGTGAGAAAATGGTGATAATATTTACAAGTATCCTCTAATTTATATGTGCCACACAAATGTTTGACTTCATATTCTTATCGGAGAAATAGTGTTTGAGTGTAAGTTAGGTGCCAGGCACTGTTCTCAGAGCTGATTATGCAGTGATGTACAGAATAGATATGGTTTCTCTTGTTTTGCATCCATATCCAGATGTTTGAATGGAAAGGTATTCGAAGTAATGCAGTAAAGATAGAAGAATTTTCACTAACCCATGGGTATTGTGGAAAGAAAGTGTGTGTGTTGGCAGGGTATTGAAAAGTGGCGTGCGTATCACAGGTAATTTGTGAAGTAAAATTGATAGTTTTGAATTTAAAAGATGACAGAAAAGGAAAGAAACTGAAGAATAAGAAAAATTGGAGTGGAGGTGTATTTTCTTTATGTTTATTGTTGTGGATTAAACATAGCAGAGTGATCAGATTAGAGCAGTGACGAATATCAGAAAAAAATAGGTAGAAAGATTTCTCAGCTGAAAGAAAATGTTCCAATCATGAATGTTCTCAGAAAATGAAATCAGCAGCTTCGTGAAAATTCCTGTTGAAGCCACTCTATAGACTACTGGATCATAGCTCATTTTGTGTTGTTGAAATGTGGGATTCCAGTGGAAGGAATCACCTTCCAGAGTTTATACTCCCTTCCAACTTGGATTTCCTAATTGTTACTATAAAAAGTTACTTTCATTTTGATCAGAAAGGAAAGAGGAGAAATAACAGCGGATACCACAGACATACAAAACATCATAAGCAATACTATGAACAGTTATATGGCAACAAATTGGACAGCCTAGAAGAAACAGACAAATTTCTAGAAACATACAGAATGACTAGACTGAATCAAGAAGAAACAGAACATTTGAACAGATTGATCACTAGAAGTGAAGTCGAATCTGTAATTTGAAAAACTCCCAGCAAACAAAAGTCCAGGACCAGAGAGCTTCACAGGGGAATTCTATCAAACATAAAAAGAAGAACTTATACCAATCCTTCTCGAAATGTTCCAGAAAACTGAAGATGAGCAAACACTCCCAAATTCATTCGACAAGGCCACCATTACCCTGATACCAAAGCCAGACAAAGAGATTATAGATAAAAGAAAATTATAGTCCAATATCTTCGATGAACAATAGATGCAAAAGTCCTCACCAAAATATTAGCAAACCAAATCCAATAATACACAAAAGGATCAGACGCCATGATCAAGTTGGATTTATTCCAGGGGCACAAGGATGGATTAGCATGTGCAAATCAATCAATGTGATACACCACATCAACAAAAAGAAAGACCAAAATCACATGATCACATCAATAGATGCAGATAAAGCATTGGAAAAAATTCAACTTCGATTCATGATAAAAATCCTTGCCAAAGTGGGTGTAGAGGGAAAATACATTAACATAATAAAGGCCATTTACGACAAACCAACAGCCAACACAATACTCAATGGTGAAAAGGTGAAAGCCTTCCTCCTCAATTCAGGAAGGAGACAAGGATGATGACTGTTTCCCCTTCTACTTAAATTGGAAGTTCTAGCCGCAGCAGTCGTAAGAAAAAGAAATTAAGTGTATGCAGATTGGAACGGAAGAGTTAACACCGTAACTATTTGCCGATGATATGGTACTTCATATAGAGAACTCTACAGTCTCCACCCAAAAACCATTAGAACCAATAAACAAATACAAGATTAACATACAGAAATCTGTTGTGTTTCTATACACTAATGAGGAAATGTTAGGAAGAGAAAGTAAAACAAATCCCATTTAAAACTGCATCAAAAATTACCTAGGAAGAAACTTCAACAAGGAGGTGAAACACCTATGCTCTGAAAACTATAAAATTTGATGAAGGAAATTGAAATTGATATAAAGAAAAGGAAATATATCCTTTGTCCCTAGATTTGAGGAACTAATGTTATAAAAATGACCATCCCTCCCAATGAAATCTACAGATTTAATGCAATCCCTATCAAAATACCTGTGACATTTTTCACAGAAGTAGAACAAATATTTTTAAAATTCACAGAACTAAGACGCATAATCCTAATACAACCCTAAAATTCATAGAACAACTATTTCTAAAACTAGGACAACAAAAGACCCCCAGTTTTCAAAGCGCTCTTCATAATAAAGGACAAAGCTAGAGGTTCAACCCTACCAGACTTCAGACTATACTACAGGGTGGTATTTGCTCCAAAACAGACACATAGGTCCGTGGAACAGAAGACAGAGCCCAGAAATAATCCCGCACACTTATGATCAATTAATCTATGACAAAAGAGGCAGGAGTATACAAAGAGAAAAGACCGTCTCTTCAACAAGTGGTGCTGGGAAAACTGGACAGCCATATGTATAACAGTGAGAGTAGAACATTCCCTCACACCATATACAAAAACAAACTCAAAATGGGCTAAAGACCTAAATGTAAGACCTGAAAATATAAAACTCTTAGAAGAAAACATAGGCAGAACACTCTTTGACAGAAATTGTAGCATTACTTTTTTGGATCTGTATCCCAAGGCCAAGGAAATAAAAGCAAAAATAAACAAATGGGACATAATTACACTTAAAAGGTTTTGCACAGCAAAGGAAGCAGTTGAGAAGATAAAAAGACAACCTATGAAATGTGAGAAAATATTTGCAAATGATGTGACTGACTCGGTGTTAATGTCCAAATTATACAAACATCTCATACAACTCAAAGGCAAAAAAGACAAACAACCCAACCAAAAAATCAGTTACTGGGCACATGATTCTACTGAGACAATTCTTCAGCAGAACAAATTAAGATGATGCTCTTTAAATAAAACTGGAGTATTCAAACTAACGAGCTCATTTTAAAGGAACTATTACTGACTGTCACCCGTGACCGGCATATAATGGTTGCTTGCATATTTGTTGTCTATGTCAGGGAATGAATGGTATGCTCTGCCAATTACTGGCAGTATATAAAGGTCCATGGGAAGTAGACGACACACACACTTCAGAAACATCCTCTTGCAACCCACCTGAATCCACTTCCCTTGACAACATGTGTTGCAACTACTACGGCAACTCTTGTGGCTATGGCCATGGATTTAGTCCCTATTACCGCTGTGGATATGGGACTCGCTATGGCTGTGGCTATGGCTCAGGATACGGCTGTGGCTATGGCTCCCCTTATGGCTGTGTTTATGGACCAGGATATGGCTGTGGATATGACACTGGCCGCTGCTGCTACTGGCCAGTTTGCTACTGGAGATGTTATTCTTCTTGCTGCTAAAACATCACCATCCAAACCTCGTGTGTTCCTGAAATGACACATCTAAAGATACTGAGATTCAAGGATCTATAACCCATGATGTCTATATCCAGGAAACTACATGCCTAACAGAGGCTTTGACCTCCAACTACCCATTTTTAGATTGACATCTTTGTGGCTTGAGGTTCCATGATAGCGTCTGCTTATTGTCTGAAAGTTAGCCTTTAACTTCCTTAATCTCTGATTCACTGTTATGACTGTGTTGATGATCCTAACATCCTCCAGTTGGGGAAATCACTCATTCTCAATAAAAAAGGTGCATTGTTTCTAACAAACCTTTGTGTACTTGCTTGTGAATTAGTCATTTTTTGAGATGTTATGGCCTCTGGTGCAAGTTGGGTAATATCTTGCCTGAACCTTGAGTTCTTCCTTGATATAATACAAGCATTTCTTCTTACATTTGCACCAGAAAAAAATGTCTCCTCCTCCTATTTCTTGTTTCTCACATACTCAGGCGCTCATACACCCAGGCACAAATCTCACAGTATTTCACGACTGTGCTTTGCAGATCCCACTTTGTCTAGGTTGGAGCTGGAGGGGAAAGAGGAGGGGGAATGACACTTTATTCAGGATGTGAATGCAGAGTCCAAGGTAGAGAAGAGGTGCCCTGAGTGCTTAAAGGAATTGAAGAGATATTTTCCAGAATTAATGAGGAATTAGAATTAGACATAGGTATGGAAAACACGAGAATAAAGAACTAAGCAACAGATAAGTGAGAATAAACATATTCTCTTATATCACCTGCCTTTGATGGAACTGAAAATGTATTTGTTTTCATATATCGTGGTTGAGGAAATTGATTGCGGTCACTTAATTGACAAATAGTTTTGAGTAGTTTAGAAAGGGCCTCATCTTAGTGAAGACAAAGTAGGAAAATTATAGACAAGTTACTTGCTCTCACAGTGTTTATATTCTAGTACGTTAAGATAGAAAAACAGAGAGTAGAAAACAATTAAGATGATTTCAAACTGACAGTTGGGAGGGGGGACTAACACCGGTTTATGGGAAAGAGAGAAAGGATCGAAGTATCAGAGGGGTGGTTCAGGGAGGTATTTTGAAGTTGTGATGAGCTGATGCCAATGGCAAAGGAAGATTAGAAAGGGCAGTAGCAAGCGTAAAGTGGGAAAAGAAGTCCGTGAAGTTTTGGCAGAATATGATTTACTAGGCATGTATGAGTTCACTTATATATCCAGAAAAGAGTCTTCACGAACTCTTCCCATACTTTCAAAGTCATTAGTGTTGTGACTCCTTAGTTAAAGAACATCTGAGACACTCAGCTTTACAGAAGTGAGAAAACGGTGGTAATATTTACAAGTATCCTCTAATTTATATGTGCCACACAAATGTTTGACTTCATATTCTTATCGGAGAAATATTGTTTGAGTGTAAGTTAGGTGCCAGGCACTGTTCTCAGAGCTGATTATGCAGTGATGTACAGAATCGATATGGTTTCTCTTGTTTTGCATCCATATCCAGATGTTTGAATGGAAAGGTATTCGAAGTAATGCAGTAAAGGTAGAAGAATTTTCACTAACCCATGGGTATTGTGGAAAGAAAGTGTGTGTTGGCAGGGTATTGAAAAGTGGCGTGCGTATCACAGGTAATTTGTGAAGTAAAATTGATAGTTTTGAATTTAAAAGATGACAGAAAAGGAAAGAAACTGAAGAATAAGAAAAATTGGAGTGGAGGTGTATTTTCTTTATGTTTATTGTTGTGGATTAAACATAGCAGAGTGATCAGATTAGAGCAGTGACGAATATCAGAAAAAAATAGGTAGAAAGATTTCTCAGCTGAAAGAAAATGTTCCAATCATGAATGTTCTCAGAAAATGAAATCAGCAGCTTCGTGAAAATTCCTGTTGAAGCCACTCTATAGACTACTGGATCATAGCTCATTTTGTGTTGTTGAAATGTGGGATTCCAGTGGAAGGAATCACCTTCCAGAGTTTATACTCCCTTCCAACTTGGATTTCCTAATTGTTACTATAAAAAGTTACTTTCATTTTGATCAGAAAGGAAAGAGGAGAAATAACAGCAGATACCACAGACATACAAAACATCATAAGCAATACTATGAACAGTTATATGGCAACAAATTGGACAGCCTAGAAGAAACAGACAAATTTCTAGAAACATACAGAATGACTAGACTGAATCAAGAAGAAACAGAACATTTGAACAGATTGATCACTAGAAGTGAAGTCGAATCTGTAATTTGAAAAACTCCCAGCAAACAAAAGTCCAGGACCAGAGAGCTTCACAGGGGAATTCTATCAAACATAAAAAGAAGAACTTATACCAATCCTTCTCGAAATGTTCCAGAAAACTGAAGATGAGCAAACACTCCCAAATTCATTCGACAAGGCCACCATTACCCTGATACCAAAGCCAGACAAAGAGATTATAGATAAAAGAAAATTATAGTCCAATATCTTCGATGAACAATAGATGCAAAAGTCCTCACCAAAATATTAGCAAACCAAATCCAATAATACACAAAAGGATCATACGCCATGATCAAGTTGGATTTATTCCAGGGGCACAAGGATGGATTAGCATGTGCAAATCAATCAATGTGATACACCACATCAACCAAAAGAAAGACCAAAATCACATGATCACATCAATAGATGCAGATAAAGCATTGGAAAAAATTCAACTTCGATTCATGATAAAAATCCTTGCCAAAGTGGGTGTAGAGGGAAAATACATTAGCATAATAAAGGCCATTTACGACAAACCAACAGCCAACACAATACTCAATGGTGAAAAGGTGAAAGCCTTCCTCCTCAATTCAGGAAGGAGACAAGGATGATGACTGTTTCCCCTTCTACTTAAATTGGAAGTTCTAGCCGCAGCAGTCGTAAGAAAAAGAAATTAAGTGTATGCAGATTGGAACGGAAGAGCTAACACCGTAACTATTTGCCGATGATATGGTACTTCATATAGAGAACTCTACAGTCTCCACCCAAAAACCATTAGAACCAATAAACAAATACAAGATTAACATACAGAAATCTGTTGTGTTTCTATACACTAATGAGGAAATGTTAGGAAGAGAAAGTAAAACAAATCCCATTTAAAACTGCATCAAAAATTACCTAGGAAGAAACTTCAACAAGGAGGTGAAACACCTATGCTCTGAAAACTATAAAATTTGATGAAGGAAATTGAAATTGATATAAAGAAAAGGAAATATATCCTTTGTCCCTAGATTTGAGGAACTAATGTTATAAAAATGACCATCCCTCCCAATGAAATCTACGGATTTAATGCAATCCCTATCAAAATACCTGTGACATTTTTCACAGAACTAGAACAAATATTTTTAAAATTCACAGAACTAAGACGCATAATCCTTATACAACCCTAAAATTCATAGAACAACTATTTCTAAAACTAGGACAACAAAAGACCCCCAGTTTTCAAAGGGCTCTTCATAATAAAGGACAAAGCTAGAGGTTCAACCCTACCAGACTTCAGACTATACTACAGGGTGGTATTTGCTCCAAAACAGACACATAGGTCCGTGGAACAGAAGACAGAGCCCAGAAATAATCCCGCACACTTATGATCAATTAATCTATGACAAAAGAGGCAGGAATATACAAAGAGAAAAGACCGTCTCTTCAACAAGTGGTGCTGGGAAAACTGGACAGCCATATGTATAACAGTGAGAGTAGAACATTCCCTCACACCATATACAAAAACAAACTCAAAATGGGCTAAAGACCTAAATGTAAGACCTGAAAATATAAAACTCTTAGAAGAAAACATAGGCAGAACACTCTTTGACAGAAATTGTAGCATTACTTTTTTGGATCTGTATCCCAAGGCCAAGGAAATAAAAGCAAAAATAAACAAATGGGACATAATTACACTTAAAAGGTTTTGCACAGCAAAGGAAGCAGTTGAGAAGATAAAAAGACAACCTATGAAATGTGAGAAAATATTTGCAAATGATGTGACTGACTCGGTGTTAATGTCCAAATTATACAAACATCTCATACAACTCAAAGGCAAAAAAGACAAACAACCCAACCAAAAAATCAGTTACTGGGCACATGATTCTACTGAGACAATTCTTCAGCAGAACAAATTAAGATGATGCTCTTTAAATAAAACTGGAGTATTCAAACTAACGAGCTCATTTTAAAGGAACTATTACTGACTGTCACCCGTGACCGGCATATAATGGTTGCTTGCATATTTGTTGTCTATGTCAGGGAATGAATGGTATGCTCTGCCAATTACTGGCAGTATATAAAGGTCCATGGGAAGTAGACGACACACACACTTCAGAAACATCCTCTTGCAACCCACCTGAATCCACTTCCCTTGACAACATGTGTTGCAACTACTACGGCAACTCTTGTGGCTATGGCCATGGATTTAGTCCCTATTACCGCTGTGGATATGGGACTCGCTATGGCTGTGGCTATGGCTCAGGATACGGCTGTGGCTATGGCTCCCCTTATGGCTGTGTTTATGGACCAGGATATGGCTGTGGATATGACACTGGCCGCTGCTGCTACTGGCCAGTTTGCTACTGGAGATGTTATTCTTCTTGCTGCTAAAACATCACCATCCAAACCTCGTGTGTTCCTGAAATGACACATCTAAAGATACTGAGATTCAAGGATCTATAACCCATGATGTCTATATCCAGGAAACTACATGCCTAACAGAGGCTTTGACCTCCAACTACCCATTTTTAGATTGACATCTTTGTGGCTTGAGGTTCCATGATAGCGTCTGCTTATTGTCTGAAAGTTAGCCTTTAACTTCCTTAATCTCTGATTCACTGTTATGACTGTGTTGATGATCCTAACATCCTCCAGTTGGGGAAATCACTCATTCTCAATAAAAAAGGTGCATTGTTTCTAACAAACCTTTGTGTACTTGCTTGTGAATTAGTCATTTTTTGAGATGTTATGGCCTCTGGTGCAAGTTGGGTAATATCTTGCCTGAACCTTGAGTTCTTCCTTGATATAATACAAGCATTTCTTCTTACATTTGCACCAGAAAAAAATGTCTCCTCCTCCTATTTCTTGTTTCTCACATACTCAGGCGCTCATACACCCAGGCACAAATCTCACAGTATTTGACGACTGTGCTTTGCAGATCCCACTTTGTCTAGGTTGGAGCTGGAGGGGAAAGAGGAGGGGGAATGACACTTTATTCAGGATGTGAATGCAGAGTCCAAGGTAGAGAAGAGGTGCCCTGAGTGCTTAAAGGAATTGAAGAGATATTTTCCAGAATTAATGAGGAATTAGAATTAGACATAGGTATGGAAAACACGAGAATAAAGAACTAAGCAACAGATAAGTGAGAATAAACATATTCTCTTATATCACCTGCCTTTGATGGAACTGAAAATGTATTTGTTTTCATATATCGTGGTTGAGGAAATTGATTGCGGTCACTTAATTGACAAATAGTTTTGAGTAGTTTAGAAAGGGCCTCATCTTAGTGAAGACAAAGTAGGAAAATTATAGACAAGTTACTTGCTCTCACAGTGTTTATATTCTAGTACGTTAAGATAGAAAAACAGAGAGTAGAAAACAATTAAGATGATTTCAAACTGACAGTTGGGAGGGGGGACTAACACCGGTTTATGGGAAAGAGAGAAAGGATCGAAGTATCAGAGGGGTGGTTCAGGGAGGTATTTTGAAGTTGTGATGAGCTGATGCCAATGGCAAAGGAAGATTAGAAAGGGCAGTAGCAAGCGTAAAGTGGGAAAAGAAGTGTGTGAAGTTTTGGCAGAATATGATTTACTAGGCATGTATGAGTTCACTTATATATCCAGAAAAGAGTCTTCACGAACTCTTCCCATACTTTCAAAGTCATTAGTGTTGTGACTCCTTAGTTAAAGAACATCTGAGACACTCAGCTTTACAGAAGTGAGAAAACGGTGGTAATATTTACAAGTATCCTCTAATTTATATGTGCCACACAAATGTTTGACTTCATATTCTTATCGGAGAAATATTGTTTGAGTGTAAGTTAGGTGCCAGGCACTGTTCTCAGAGCTGATTATGCAGTGATGTACAGAATCGATATGGTTTCTCTTGTTTTGCATCCATATCCAGATGTTTGAATGGAAAGGTATTCGAAGTAATGCAGTAAAGGTAGAAGAATTTTCACTAACCCATGGGTATTGTGGGAAGAAAGTGTGTGTTGGCAGGGTATTGAAAAGTGGCGTGCGTATCACAGGTAATTTGTGAAGTAAAATTGATAGTTTTGAATTTAAAAGATGACAGAAAAGGAAAGAAACTGAAGAATAAGAAAAATTGGAGTGGAGGTGTATTTTCTTTATGTTTATTGTTGTGGATTAAACATAGCAGAGTGATCAGATTAGAGCAGTGACGAATATCAGAAAAAAATAGGTAGAAAGATTTCTCAGCTGAAAGAAAATGTTCCAATCATGAATGTTCTCAGAAAATGAAATCAGCAGCTTCGTGAAAATTCCTGTTGAAGCCACTCTATAGACTACTGGATCATAGCTCATTTTGTGTTGTTGAAATGTGGGATTCCAGTGGAAGGAATCACCTTCCAGAGTTTATACTCCCTTCCAACTTGGATTTCCTAATTGTTACTATAAAAAGTTACTTTCATTTTGATCAGAAAGGAAAGAGGAGAAATAACAGCAGATACCACAGACATACAAAACATCATAAGCAATACTATGAACAGTTATATGGCAACAAATTGGACAGCCTAGAAGAAACAGACAAATTTCTAGAAACATACAGAATGACTAGACTGAATCAAGAAGAAACAGAACATTTGAACAGATTGATCACTAGAAGTGAAGTCGAATCTGTAATTTGAAAAACTCCCAGCAAACAAAAGTCCAGGACCAGAGAGCTTCACAGGGGAATTCTATCAAACATAAAAAGAAGAACTTATACCAATCCTTCTCGAAATGTTCCAGAAAACTGAAGATGAGCAAACACTCCCAAATTCATTCGACAAGGCCACCATTACCCTGATACCAAAGCCAGACAAAGAGATTATAGATAAAAGAAAATTATAGTCCAATATCTTCGATGAACAATAGATGCAAAAGTCCTCACCAAAATATTAGCAAACCAAATCCAATAATACACAAAAGGATCATACGCCATGATCAAGTTGGATTTATTCCAGGGGCACAAGGATGGATTAGCATGTGCAAATCAATCAATGTGATACACCACATCAACCAAAAGAAAGACCAAAATCACATGATCACATCAATAGATGCAGATAAAGCATTGGAAAAAATTCAACTTCGATTCATGATAAAAATCCTTGCCAAAGTGGGTGTAGAGGGAAAATACATTAGCATAATAAAGGCCATTTACGACAAACCAACAGCCAACACAATACTCAATGGTGAAAAGGTGAAAGCCTTCCTCCTCAATTCAGGAAGGAGACAAGGATGATGACTGTTTCCCCTTCTACTTAAATTGGAAGTTCTAGCCGCAGCAGTCATAAGAAAAAGAAATTAAGTGTATGCAGATTGGAACGGAAGAGTTAACACCGTAACTATTTGCCGATGATATGGTACTTCATATAGAGAACTCTACAGTCTCCACCCAAAAACCATTAGAACCAATAAACAAATACAAGATTAACATACAGAAATCTGTTGTGTTTCTATACACTAATGAGGAAATGTTAGGAAGAGAAAGTAAAACAAATCCCATTTAAAACTGCATCAAAAATTACCTAGGAAGAAACTTCAACAAGGAGGTGAAACACCTATGCTCTGAAAACTATAAAATTTGATGAAGGAAATTGAAATTGATATAAAGAAAAGGAAATATATCCTTTGTCCCTAGATTTGAGGAACTAATGTTATAAAAATGACCATCAATCCCAATGAAATCTACGGATTTAATGCAATCCCTATCAAAATACCTGTGACATTTTTCACAGAACTAGAACAAATATTTTTAAAATTCACAGAACTAAGACGCATAATCCTTATACAACCCTAAAATTCATAGAACAACTATTTCTAAAACTAGGACAACAAAAGACCCCCAGTTTTCAAAGCGCTCTTCATAATAAAGGACAAAGCTAGAGGTTCAACCCTACCAGACTTCAGACTATACTACAGGGTGGTATTTGCTCCAAAACAGACACATAGGTCCGTGGAACAGAAGACAGAGCCCAGAAATAATCCCGCACACTTATGATCAATTAATCTATGACAAAAGAGGCAGGAATATACAAAGAGAAAAGACCGTCTCTTCAACAAGTGGTGCTGGGAAAACTGGACAGCCATATGTATAACAGTGAGAGTAGAACATTCCCTCACACCATATACAAAAACAAACTCAAAATGGGCTAAAGACCTAAATGTAAGACCTGAAAATATAAAACTCTTAGAAGAAAACATAGGCAGAACACTCTTTGACAGAAATTGTAGCATTACTTTTTTGGATCTGTATCCCAAGGCCAAGGAAATAAAAGCAAAAATAAACAAATGGGACATAATTACACTTAAAAGGTTTTGCACAGCAAAGGAAGCAGTTGAGAAGATAGAAAGACAACCTATGAAATGTGAGAAAATATTTGCAAATGATGTGACTGACTCGGTGTTAATGTCCAAATTATACAAACATCTCATACAACTCAAAGGCAAAAAAGACAAACAACCCAACCAAAAAATCAGTTACTGGGCACATGATTCTACTGAGACAATTCTTCAGCAGAACAAATTAAGATGATGCTCTTTAAATAAAACTGGAGTATTCAAACTAACGAGCTCATTTTAAAGGAACTATTACTGACTGTCACCCGTGACCGGCATATAATGGTTGCTTGCATATTTGTTGTCTATGTCAGGGAATGAATGGTATGCTCTGCCAATTACTGGCAGTATATAAAGGTCCATGGGAAGTAGACGACACACACACTTCAGAAACATCCTCTTGCAACCCACCTGAATCCACTTCCCTTGACAACATGTGTTGCAACTACTACGGCAACTCTTGTGGCTATGGCCATGGATTTAGTCCCTATTACCGCTGTGGATATGGGACTCGCTATGGCTGTGGCTATGGCTCAGGATACGGCTGTGGCTATGGCTCCCCTTATGGCTGTGTTTATGGACCAGGATATGGCTGTGGATATGACACTGGCCGCTGCTGCTACTGGCCAGTTTGCTACTGGAGATGTTATTCTTCTTGCTGCTAAAACATCACCATCCAAACCTCGTGTGTTCCTGAAATGACACATCTAAAGATACTGAGATTCAAGGATCTATAACCCATGATGTCTATATCCAGGAAACTACATGCCTAACAGAGGCTTTGACCTCCAACTACCCATTTTTAGATTGACATCTTTGTGGCTTGAGGTTCCATGATAGCGTCTGCTTATTGTCTGAAAGTTAGCCTTTAACTTCCTTAATCTCTGATTCACTGTTATGACTGTGTTGATGATCCTAACATCCTCCAGTTGGGGAAATCACTCATTCTCAATAAAAAAGGTGCATTGTTTCTAACAAACCTTTGTGTACTTGCTTGTGAATTAGTCATTTTTTGAGATGTTATGGCCTCTGGTGAAAGTTGGGTAATATCTTGCCTGAACCTTGAGTTCTTCCTTGATATAATACAAGCATTTCTTCTTACATTTGCACCAGAAAAAAATGTCTCCTCCTCCTATTTCTTGTTTCTCACATACTCAGGCGCTCATACACCCAGGCACAAATCTCACAGTATTTGACGACTGTGCTTTGCAGATCCCACTTTGTCTAGGTTGGAGCTGGAGGGGAAAGAGGAGGGGGAATGACACTTTATTCAGGATGTGAATGCAGAGTCCAAGGTAGAGAAGAGGTGCCCTGAGTGCTTAAAGGAATTGAAGAGATATTTTCCAGAATTAATGAGGAATTAGAATTAGACATAGGTATGGAAAACACGAGAATAAAGAACTAAGCAACAGATAAGTGAGAATAAACATATTCTCTTATATCACCTGCCTTTGATGGAACTGAAAATGTATTTGTTTTCATATATCGTGGTTGAGGAAATTGATTGCGGTCACTTAATTGACAAATAGTTTTGAGTAGTTTAGAAAGGGCCTCATCTTAGTGAAGACAAAGTAGGAAAATTATAGACAAGTTACTTGCTCTCACAGTGTTTATATTCTAGTACGTTAAGATAGAAAAACAGAGAGTAGAAAACAATTAAGATGATTTCAAACTGACAGTTGGGAGGGGGGACTAACACCGGTTTATGGGAAAGAGAGAAAGGATCGAAGTATCAGAGGGGTGGTTCAGGGAGGTATTTTGAAGTTGTGATGAGCTGATGCCAATGGCAAAGGAAGATTAGAAAGGGCAGTAGCAAGCGTAAAGTGGGAAAAGAAGTCCGTGAAGTTTTGGCAGAATATGATTTACTAGGCATGTATGAGTTCACTTATATATCCAGAAAAGAGTCTTCACGAACTCTTCCCATACTTTCAAAGTCATTAGTGTTGTGACTCCTTAGTTAAAGAACATCTGAGACACTCAGCTTTACAGAAGTGAGAAAACGGTGGTAATATTTACAAGTATCCTCTAATTTATATGTGCCACACAAATGTTTGACTTCATATTCTTATCGGAGAAATATTGTTTGAGTGTAAGTTAGGTGCCAGGCACTGTTCTCAGAGCTGATTATGCAGTGATGTACAGAATCGATATGGTTTCTCTTGTTTTGCATCCATATCCAGATGTTTGAATGGAAAGGTATTCGAAGTAATGCAGTAAAGGTAGAAGAATTTTCACTAACCCATGGGTATTGTGGAAAGAAAGTGTGTGTTGGCAGGGTATTGAAAAGTGGCGTGCGTATCACAGGTAATTTGTGAAGTAAAATTGATAGTTTTGAATTTAAAAGATGACAGAAAAGGAAAGAAACTGAAGAATAAGAAAAATTGGAGTGGAGGTATATTTTCTTTATGTTTATTGTTGTGGATTAAACATAGCAGAGTGATCAGATTAGAGCAGTGACGAATATCAGAAAAAAATAGGTAGAAAGATTTCTCAGCTGAAAGAAAATGTTCCAATCATGAATGTTCTCAGAAAATGAAATCAGCAGCTTCGTGAAAATTCCTGTTGAAGCCACTCTATAGACTACTGGATCATAGCTCATTTTGTGTTGTTGAAATGTGGGATTCCAGTGGAAGGAATCACCTTCCAGAGTTTATACTCCCTTCCAACTTGGATTTCCTAATTGTTACTATAAAAAGTTACTTTCATTTTGATCAGAAAGGAAAGAGGAGAAATAACAGCGGATACCACAGACATACAAAACATCATAAGCAATACTATGAACAGTTATATGGCAACAAATTGGACAGCCTAGAAGAAACAGACAAATTTCTAGAAACATACAGAATGACTAGACTGAATCAAGAAGAAACAGAACATTTGAACAGATTGATCACTAGAAGTGAAGTCGAATCTGTAATTTGAAAAACTCCCAGCAAACAAAAGTCCAGGACCAGAGAGCTTCACAGGGGAATTCTATCAAACATAAAAAGAAGAACTTATACCAATCCTTCTCGAAATGTTCCAGAAAACTGAAGATGAGCAAACACTCCCAAATTCATTCGACAAGGCCACCATTACCCTGATACCAAAGCCAGACAAAGAGATTATAGATAAAAGAAAATTATAGTCCAATATCTTCGATGAACAATAGATGCAAAAGTCCTCACCAAAATATTAGCAAACCAAATCCAATAATACACAAAAGGATCATACGCCATGATCAAGTTGGATTTATTCCAGGGGCACAAGGATGGATTAGCATGTGCAAATCAATCAATGTGATACACCACATCAACCAAAAGAAAGACCAAAATCACATGATCACATCAATAGATGCAGATAAAGCATTGGAAAAAATTCAACTTCGATTCATGATAAAAATCCTTGCCAAAGTGGGTGTAGAGGGAAAATACATTAACATAATAAAGGCCATTTACGACAAACCAACAGCCAACACAATACTCAATGGTGAAAAGGTGAAAGCCTTCCTCCTCAATTCAGGAAGGAGACAAGGATGATGACTGTTTCCCCTTCTACTTAAATTGGAAGTTCTAGCCGCAGCAGTCGTAAGAAAAAGAAATTAAGTGTATGCAGATTGGAACGGAAGAGTTAACACCGTAACTATTTGCCGATGATATGGTACTTCATATAGAGAACTCTACAGTCTCCACCCAAAAACCATTAGAACCAATAAACAAATACAAGATTAACATACAGAAATCTGTTGTGTTTCTATACACTAATGAGGAAATGTTAGGAAGAGAAAGTAAAACAAATCCCATTTAAAACTGCATCAAAAATTACCTAGGAAGAAACTTCAACAAGGAGGTGAAACACCTATGCTCTGAAAACTATAAAATTTGATGAAGGAAATTGAAATTGATATAAAGAAAAGGAAATATATCCTTTGTCCCTAGATTTGAGGAACTAATGTTATAAAAATGACCATCAATCCCAATGAAATCTACGGATTTAATGCAATCCCTATCAAAATACCTGTGACATTTTTCACAGAACTAGAACAAATATTTTTAAAATTCACAGAACTAAGACGCATAATCCTTATACAACCCTAAAATTCATAGAACAACTATTTCTAAAACTAGGACAACAAAAGACCCCCAGTTTTCAAAGCGCTCTTCATAATAAAGGACAAAGCTAGAGGTTCAACCCTACCAGACTTCAGACTATACTACAGGGTGGTATTTGCTCCAAAACAGACACATAGGTCCGTGGAACAGAAGACAGAGCCCAGAAATAATCCCGCACACTTATGATCAATTAATCTATGACAAAAGAGGCAGGAATATACAAAGAGAAAAGACCGTCTCTTCAACAAGTGGTGCTGGGAAAACTGGACAGCCATATGTATAACAGTGAGAGTAGAACATTCCCTCACACCATATACAAAAACAAACTCAAAATGGGCTAAAGACCTAAATGTAAGACCTGAAAATATAAAACTCTTAGAAGAAAACATAGGCAGAACACTCTTTGACAGAAATTGTAGCATTACTTTTTTGGATCTGTATCCCAAGGCCAAGGAAATAAAAGCAAAAATAAACAAATGGGACATAATTACACTTAAAAGGTTTTGCACAGCAAAGGAAGCAGTTGAGAAGATAGAAAGACAACCTATGAAATGTGAGAAAATATTTGCAAATGATGTGACTGACTCGGTGTTAATGTCCAAATTATACAAACATCTCATACAACTCAAAGGCAAAAAAGACAAACAACCCAACCAAAAAATCAGTTACTGGGCACATGATTCTACTGAGACAATTCTTCAGCAGAACAAATTAAGATGATGCTCTTTAAATAAAACTGGAGTATTCAAACTAACGAGCTCATTTTAAAGGAACTATTACTGACTGTCACCCGTGACCGGCATATAATGGTTGCTTGCATATTTGTTGTCTATGTCAGGGAATGAATGGTATGCTCTGCCAATTACTGGCAGTATATAAAGGTCCATGGGAAGTAGACGACACACACACTTCAGAAACATCCTCTTGCAACCCACCTGAATCCACTTCCCTTGACAACATGTGTTGCAACTACTACGGCAACTCTTGTGGCTATGGCCATGGATTTAGTCCCTATTACCGCTGTGGATATGGGACTCGCTATGGCTGTGGCTATGGCTCAGGATACGGCTGTGGCTATGGCTCCCCTTATGGCTGTGTTTATGGACCAGGATATGGCTGTGGATATGACACTGGCCGCTGCTGCTACTGGCCAGTTTGCTACTGGAGATGTTATTCTTCTTGCTGCTAAAACATCACCATCCAAACCTCGTGTGTTCCTGAAATGACACATCTAAAGATACTGAGATTCAAGGATCTATAACCCATGATGTCTATATCCAGGAAACTACATGCCTAACAGAGGCTTTGACCTCCAACTACCCATTTTTAGATTGACATCTTTGTGGCTTGAGGTTCCATGATAGCGTCTGCTTATTGTCTGAAAGTTAGCCTTTAACTTCCTTAATCTCTGATTCACTGTTATGACTGTGTTGATGATCCTAACATCCTCCAGTTGGGGAAATCACTCATTCTCAATAAAAAAGGTGCATTGTTTCTAACAAACCTTTGTGTACTTGCTTGTGAATTAGTCATTTTTTGAGATGTTATGGCCTCTGGTGAAAGTTGGGTAATATCTTGCCTGAACCTTGAGTTCTTCCTTGATATAATACAAGCATTTCTTCTTACATTTGCACCAGAAAAAAATGTCTCCTCCTCCTATTTCTTGTTTCTCACATACTCAGGCGCTCATACACCCAGGCACAAATCTCACAGTATTTGACGACTGTGCTTTGCAGATCCCACTTTGTCTAGGTTGGAGCTGGAGGGGAAAGAGGAGGGGGAATGACACTTTATTCAGGATGTGAATGCAGAGTCCAAGGTAGAGAAGAGGTGCCCTGAGTGCTTAAAGGAATTGAAGAGATATTTTCCAGAATTAATGAGGAATTAGAATTAGACATAGGTATGGAAAACACGAGAATAAAGAACTAAGCAACAGATAAGTGAGAATAAACATATTCTCTTATATCACCTGCCTTTGATGGAACTGAAAATGTATTTGTTTTCATATATCGTGGTTGAGGAAATTGATTGCGGTCACTTAATTGACAAATAGTTTTGAGTAGTTTAGAAAGGGCCTCATCTTAGTGAAGACAAAGTAGGAAAATTATAGACAAGTTACTTGCTCTCACAGTGTTTATATTCTAGTACGTTAAGATAGAAAAACAGAGAGTAGAAAACAATTAAGATGATTTCAAACTGACAGTTGGGAGGGGGGACTAACACCGGTTTATGGGAAAGAGAGAAAGGATCGAAGTATCAGAGGGGTGGTTCAGGGAGGTATTTTGAAGTTGTGATGAGCTGATGCCAATGGCAAAGGAAGATTAGAAAGGGCAGTAGCAAGCGTAAAGTGGGAAAAGAAGTCCGTGAAGTTTTGGCAGAATATGATTTACTAGGCATGTATGAGTTCACTTATATATCCAGAAAAGAGTCTTCACGAACTCTTCCCATACTTTCAAAGTCATTAGTGTTGTGACTCCTTAGTTAAAGAACATCTGAGACACTCAGCTTTACAGAAGTGAGAAAACGGTGGTAATATTTACAAGTATCCTCTAATTTATATGTGCCACACAAATGTTTGACTTCATATTCTTATCGGAGAAATATTGTTTGAGTGTAAGTTAGGTGCCAGGCACTGTTCTCAGAGCTGATTATGCAGTGATGTACAGAATCGATATGGTTTCTCTTGTTTTGCATCCATATCCAGATGTTTGAATGGAAAGGTATTCGAAGTAATGCAGTAAAGGTAGAAGAATTTTCACTAACCCATGGGTATTGTGGAAAGAAAGTGTGTGTTGGCAGGGTATTGAAAAGTGGCGTGCGTATCACAGGTAATTTGTGAAGTAAAATTGATAGTTTTGAATTTAAAAGATGACAGAAAAGGAAAGAAACTGAAGAATAAGAAAAATTGGAGTGGAGGTGTATTTTCTTTATGTTTATTGTTGTGGATTAAACATAGCAGAGTGATCAGATTAGAGCAGTGACGAATATCAGAAAAAAATAGGTAGAAAGATTTCTCAGCTGAAAGAAAATGTTCCAATCATGAATGTTCTCAGAAAATGAAATCAGCAGCTTCGTGAAAATTCCTGTTGAAGCCACTCTATAGACTACTGGATCATAGCTCATTTTGTGTTGTTGAAATGTGGGATTCCAGTGGAAGGAATCACCTTCCAGAGTTTATACTCCCTTCCAACTTGGATTTCCTAATTGTTACTATAAAAAGTTACTTTCATTTTGATCAGAAAGGAAAGAGGAGAAATAACAGCGGATACCACAGACATACAAAACATCATAAGCAATACTATGAACAGTTATATGGCAACAAATTGGACAGCCTAGAAGAAACAGACAAATTTCTAGAAACATACAGAATGACTAGACTGAATCAAGAAGAAACAGAACATTTGAACAGATTGATCACTAGAAGTGAAGTCGAATCTGTAATTTGAAAAACTCCCAGCAAACAAAAGTCCAGGACCAGAGAGCTTCACAGGGGAATTCTATCAAACATAAAAAGAAGAACTTATACCAATCCTTCTCGAAATGTTCCAGAAAACTGAAGATGAGCAAACACTCCCAAATTCATTCGACAAGGCCACCATTACCCTGATACCAAAGCCAGACAAAGAGATTATAGATAAAAGAAAATTATAGTCCAATATCTTCGATGAACAATAGATGCAAAAGTCCTCACCAAAATATTAGCAAACCAAATCCAATAATACACAAAAGGATCATACGCCATGATCAAGTTGGATTTATTCCAGGGGCACAAGGATGGATTAGCATGTGCAAATCAATCAATGTGATACACCACATCAACCAAAAGAAAGACCAAAATCACATGATCACATCAATAGATGCAGATAAAGCATTGGAAAAAATTCAACTTCGATTCATGATAAAAATCCTTGCCAAAGTGGGTGTAGAGGGAAAATACATAAGCATAATAAAGGCCATTTACGACAAACCAACAGCCAACACAATACTCAATGGTGAAAAGGTGAAAGCCTTCCTCCTCAATTCAGGAAGGAGACAAGGATGATGACTGTTTCCCCTTCTACTTAAATTGGAAGTTCTAGCCGCAGCAGTCGTAAGAAAAAGAAATTAAGTGTATGCAGATTGGAACGGAAGAGTTAACACCGTAACTATTTGCCGATGATATGGTACTTCATATAGAGAACTCTACAGTCTCCACCCAAAAACCATTAGAACCAATAAACAAATACAAGATTAACATACAGAAATCTGTTGTGTTTCTATACACTAATGAGGAAATGTTAGGAAGAGAAAGTAAAACAAATCCCATTTAAAACTGCATCAAAAATTACCTAGGAAGAAACTTCAACAAGGAGGTGAAACACCTATGCTCTGAAAACTATAAAATTTGATGAAGGAAATTGAAATTGATATAAAGAAAAGGAAATATATCCTTTGTCCCTAGATTTGAGGAACTAATGTTATAAAAATGACCATCAATCCCAATGAAATCTACGGATTTAATGCAATCCCTATCAAAATACCTGTGACATTTTTCACAGAACTAGAACAAATATTTTTAAAATTCACAGAACTAAGACGCATAATCCTTAAACCACCCTAAAATTCATAGAACAACTATTTCTAAAACTAGGACAACAAAAGACCCCCAGTTTTCAAAGGGCTCTTCATAATAAAGGACAAAGCTAGAGGTTCAACCCTACCAGACTTCAGACTATACTACAGGGTGGTATTTGCTCCAAAACAGACACATAGGTCCGTGGAACAGAAGACAGAGCCCAGAAATAATCCCGCACACTTATGATCAATTAATCTATGACAAAAGAGGCAGGAATATACAAAGAGAAAAGACCGTCTCTTCAACAAGTGGTGCTGGGAAAACTGGACAGCCATATGTATAACAGTGAGAGTAGAACATTCCCTCACACCATATACAAAAACAAACTCAAAATGGGCTAAAGACCTAAATGTAAGACCTGAAAATATAAAACTCTTAGAAGAAAACATAGGCAGAACACTCTTTGACAGAAATTGTAGCATTACTTTTTTGGATCTGTATCCCAAGGCCAAGGAAATAAAAGCAAAAATAAACAAATGGGACATAATTACACTTAAAAGGTTTTGCACAGCAAAGGAAGCAGTTGAGAAGATAGAAAGACAACCTATGAAATGTGAGAAAATATTTGCAAATGATGTGACTGACTCGGTGTTAATGTCCAAATTATACAAACATCTCATACAACTCAAAGGCAAAAAAGACAAACAACCCAACCAAAAAATCAGTTACTGGGCACATGATTCTACTGAGACAATTCTTCAGCAGAACAAATTAAGATGATGCTCTTTAAATAAAACTGGAGTATTCAAACTAACGAGCTCATTTTAAAGGAACTATTACTGACTGTCACCCGTGACCGGCATATAATGGTTGCTTGCATATTTGTTGTCTATGTCAGGGAATGAATGGTATGCTCTGCCAATTACTGGCAGTATATAAAGGTCCATGGGAAGTAGACGACACACACACTTCAGAAACATCCTCTTGCAACCCACCTGAATCCACTTCCCTTGACAACATGTGTTGCAACTACTACGGCAACTCTTGTGGCTATGGCCATGGATTTAGTCCCTATTACCGCTGTGGATATGGGACTCGCTATGGCTGTGGCTATGGCTCAGGATACGGCTGTGGCTATGGCTCCCCTTATGGCTGTGTTTATGGACCAGGATATGGCTGTGGATATGACACTGGCCGCTGCTGCTACTGGCCAGTTTGCTACTGGAGATGTTATTCTTCTTGCTGCTAAAACATCACCATCCAAACCTCGTGTGTTCCTGAAATGACACATCTAAAGATACTGAGATTCAAGGATCTATAACCCATGATGTCTATATCCAGGAAACTACATGCCTAACAGAGGCTTTGACCTCCAACTACCCATTTTTAGATTGACATCTTTGTGGCTTGAGGTTCCATGATAGCGTCTGCTTATTGTCTGAAAGTTAGCCTTTAACTTCCTTAATCTCTGATTCACTGTTATGACTGTGTTGATGATCCTAACATCCTCCAGTTGGGGAAATCACTCATTCTCAATAAAAAAGGTGCATTGTTTCTAACAAACCTTTGTGTACTTGCTTGTGAATTAGTCATTTTTTGAGATGTTATGGCCTCTGGTGCAAGTTGGGTAATATCTTGCCTGAACCTTGAGTTCTTCCTTGATATAATACAAGCATTTCTTCTTACATTTGCACCAGAAAAAAATGTCTCCTCCTCCTATTTCTTGTTTCTCACATACTCAGGCGCTCATACACCCAGGCACAAATCTCACAGTATTTCACGACTGTGCTTTGCAGATCCCACTTTGTCTAGGTTGGAGCTGGAGGGGAAAGAGGAGGGGGAATGACACTTTATTCAGGATGTGAATGCAGAGTCCAAGGTAGAGAAGAGGTGCCCTGAGTGCTTAAAGGAATTGAAGAGATATTTTCCAGAATTAATGAGGAATTAGAATTAGACATAGGTATGGAAAACACGAGAATAAAGAACTAAGCAACAGATAAGTGAGAATAAACATATTCTCTTATATCACCTGCCTTTGATGGAACTGAAAATGTATTTGTTTTCATATATCGTGGTTGAGGAAATTGATTGCGGTCACTTAATTGACAAATAGTTTTGAGTAGTTTAGAAAGGGCCTCATCTTAGTGAAGACAAAGTAGGAAAATTATAGACAAGTTACTTGCTCTCACAGTGTTTATATTCTAGTACGTTAAGATAGAAAAACAGAGAGTAGAAAACAATTAAGATGATTTCAAACTGACAGTTGGGAGGGGGGACTAACACCGGTTTATGGGAAAGAGAGAAAGGATCGAAGTATCAGAGGGGTGGTTCAGGGAGGTATTTTGAAGTTGTGATGAGCTGATGCCAATGGCAAAGGAAGATTAGAAAGGGCAGTAGCAAGCGTAAAGTGGGAAAAGAAGTCCGTGAAGTTTTGGCAGAATATGATTTACTAGGCATGTATGAGTTCACTTATATATCCAGAAAAGAGTCTTCACGAACTCTTCCCATACTTTCAAAGTCATTAGTGTTGTGACTCCTTAGTTAAAGAACATCTGAGACACTCAGCTTTACAGAAGTGAGAAAACGGTGGTAATATTTACAAGTATCCTCTAATTTATATGTGCCACACAAATGTTTGACTTCATATTCTTATCGGAGAAATATTGTTTGAGTGTAAGTTAGGTGCCAGGCACTGTTCTCAGAGCTGATTATGCAGTGATGTACAGAATCGATATGGTTTCTCTTGTTTTGCATCCATATCCAGATGTTTGAATGGAAAGGTATTCGAAGTAATGCAGTAAAGGTAGAAGAATTTTCACTAACCCATGGGTATTGTGGAAAGAAAGTGTGTGTTGGCAGGGTATTGAAAAGTGGCGTGCGTATCACAGGTAATTTGTGAAGTAAAATTGATAGTTTTGAATTTAAAAGATGACAGAAAAGGAAAGAAACTGAAGAATAAGAAAAATTGGAGTGGAGGTGTATTTTCTTTATGTTTATTGTTGTGGATTAAACATAGCAGAGTGATCAGATTAGAGCAGTGACGAATATCAGAAAAAAATAGGTAGAAAGATTTCTCAGCTGAAAGAAAATGTTCCAATCATGAATGTTCTCAGAAAATGAAATCAGCAGCTTCGTGAAAATTCCTGTTGAAGCCACTCTATAGACTACTGGATCATAGCTCATTTTGTGTTGTTGAAATGTGGGATTCCAGTGGAAGGAATCACCTTCCAGAGTTTATACTCCCTTCCAACTTGGATTTCCTAATTGTTACTATAAAAAGTTACTTTCATTTTGATCAGAAAGGAAAGAGGAGAAATAACAGCAGATACCACAGACATACAAAACATCATAAGCAATACTATGAACAGTTATATGGCAACAAATTGGACAGCCTAGAAGAAACAGACAAATTTCTAGAAACATACAGAATGACTAGACTGAATCAAGAAGAAACAGAACATTTGAACAGATTGATCACTAGAAGTGAAGTCGAATCTGTAATTTGAAAAACTCCCAGCAAACAAAAGTCCAGGACCAGAGAGCTTCACAGGGGAATTCTATCAAACATAAAAAGAAGAACTTATACCAATCCTTCTCGAAATGTTCCAGAAAACTGAAGATGAGCAAACACTCCCAAATTCATTCGACAAGGCCACCATTACCCTGATACCAAAGCCAGACAAAGAGATTATAGATAAAAGAAAATTATAGTCCAATATCTTCGATGAACAATAGATGCAAAAGTCCTCACCAAAATATTAGCAAACCAAATCCAATAATACACAAAAGGATCATACGCCATGATCAAGTTGGATTTATTCCAGGGGCACAAGGATGGATTAGCATGTGCAAATCAATCAATGTGATACACCACATCAACCAAAAGAAAGACCAAAATCACATGATCACATCAATAGATGCAGATAAAGCATTGGAAAAAATTCAACTTCGATTCATGATAAAAATCCTTGCCAAAGTGGGTGTAGAGGGAAAATACATTAGCATAATAAAGGCCATTTACGACAAACCAACAGCCAACACAATACTCAATGGTGAAAAGGTGAAAGCCTTCCTCCTCAATTCAGGAAGGAGACAAGGATGATGACTGTTTCCCCTTCTACTTAAATTGGAAGTTCTAGCCGCAGCAGTCGTAAGAAAAAGAAATTAAGTGTATGCAGATTGGAACGGAAGAGCTAACACCGTAACTATTTGCCGATGATATGGTACTTCATATAGAGAACTCTACAGTCTCCACCCAAAAACCATTAGAACCAATAAACAAATACAAGATTAACATACAGAAATCTGTTGTGTTTCTATACACTAATGAGGAAATGTTAGGAAGAGAAAGTAAAACAAATCCCATTTAAAACTGCATCAAAAATTACCTAGGAAGAAACTTCAACAAGGAGGTGAAACACCTATGCTCTGAAAACTATAAAATTTGATGAAGGAAATTGAAATTGATATAAAGAAAAGGAAATATATCCTTTGTCCCTAGATTTGAGGAACTAATGTTATAAAAATGACCATCCCTCCCAATGAAATCTACGGATTTAATGCAATCCCTATCAAAATACCTGTGACATTTTTCACAGAACTAGAACAAATATTTTTAAAATTCACAGAACTAAGACGCATAATCCTTATACAACCCTAAAATTCATAGAACAACTATTTCTAAAACTAGGACAACAAAAGACCCCCAGTTTTCAAAGGGCTCTTCATAATAAAGGACAAAGCTAGAGGTTCAACCCTACCAGACTTCAGACTATACTACAGGGTGGTATTTGCTCCAAAACAGACACATAGGTCCGTGGAACAGAAGACAGAGCCCAGAAATAATCCCGCACACTTATGATCAATTAATCTATGACAAAAGAGGCAGGAATATACAAAGAGAAAAGACCGTCTCTTCAACAAGTGGTGCTGGGAAAACTGGACAGCCATATGTATAACAGTGAGAGTAGAACATTCCCTCACACCATATACAAAAACAAACTCAAAATGGGCTAAAGACCTAAATGTAAGACCTGAAAATATAAAACTCTTAGAAGAAAACATAGGCAGAACACTCTTTGACAGAAATTGTAGCATTACTTTTTTGGATCTGTATCCCAAGGCCAAGGAAATAAAAGCAAAAATAAACAAATGGGACATAATTACACTTAAAAGGTTTTGCACAGCAAAGGAAGCAGTTGAGAAGATAAAAAGACAACCTATGAAATGTGAGAAAATATTTGCAAATGATGTGACTGACTCGGTGTTAATGTCCAAATTATACAAACATCTCATACAACTCAAAGGCAAAAAAGACAAACAACCCAACCAAAAAATCAGTTACTGGGCACATGATTCTACTGAGACAATTCTTCAGCAGAACAAATTAAGATGATGCTCTTTAAATAAAACTGGAGTATTCAAACTAACGAGCTCATTTTAAAGGAACTATTACTGACTGTCACCCGTGACCGGCATATAATGGTTGCTTGCATATTTGTTGTCTATGTCAGGGAATGAATGGTATGCTCTGCCAATTACTGGCAGTATATAAAGGTCCATGGGAAGTAGACGACACACACACTTCAGAAACATCCTCTTGCAACCCACCTGAATCCACTTCCCTTGACAACATGTGTTGCAACTACTACGGCAACTCTTGTGGCTATGGCCATGGATTTAGTCCCTATTACCGCTGTGGATATGGGACTCGCTATGGCTGTGGCTATGGCTCAGGATACGGCTGTGGCTATGGCTCCCCTTATGGCTGTGTTTATGGACCAGGATATGGCTGTGGATATGACACTGGCCGCTGCTGCTACTGGCCAGTTTGCTACTGGAGATGTTATTCTTCTTGCTGCTAAAACATCACCATCCAAACCTCGTGTGTTCCTGAAATGACACATCTAAAGATACTGAGATTCAAGGATCTATAACCCATGATGTCTATATCCAGGAAACTACATGCCTAACAGAGGCTTTGACCTCCAACTACCCATTTTTAGATTGACATCTTTGTGGCTTGAGGTTCCATGATAGCGTCTGCTTATTGTCTGAAAGTTAGCCTTTAACTTCCTTAATCTCTGATTCACTGTTATGACTGTGTTGATGATCCTAACATCCTCCAGTTGGGGAAATCACTCATTCTCAATAAAAAAGGTGCATTGTTTCTAACAAACCTTTGTGTACTTGCTTGTGAATTAGTCATTTTTTGAGATGTTATGGCCTCTGGTGCAAGTTGGGTAATATCTTGCCTGAACCTTGAGTTCTTCCTTGATATAATACAAGCATTTCTTCTTACATTTGCACCAGAAAAAAATGTCTCCTCCTCCTATTTCTTGTTTCTCACATACTCAGGCGCTCATACACCCAGGCACAAATCTCACAGTATTTGACGACTGTGCTTTGCAGATCCCACTTTGTCTAGGTTGGAGCTGGAGGGGAAAGAGGAGGGGGAATGACACTTTATTCAGGATGTGAATGCAGAGTCCAAGGTAGAGAAGAGGTGCCCTGAGTGCTTAAAGGAATTGAAGAGATATTTTCCAGAATTAATGAGGAATTAGAATTAGACATAGGTATGGAAAACACGAGAATAAAGAACTAAGCAACAGATAAGTGAGAATAAACATATTCTCTTATATCACCTGCCTTTGATGGAACTGAAAATGTATTTGTTTTCATATATCGTGGTTGAGGAAATTGATTGCGGTCACTTAATTGACAAATAGTTTTGAGTAGTTTAGAAAGGGCCTCATCTTAGTGAAGACAAAGTAGGAAAATTATAGACAAGTTACTTGCTCTCACAGTGTTTATATTCTAGTACGTTAAGATAGAAAAACAGAGAGTAGAAAACAATTAAGATGATTTCAAACTGACAGTTGGGAGGGGGGACTAACACCGGTTTATGGGAAAGAGAGAAAGGATCGAAGTATCAGAGGGGTGGTTCAGGGAGGTATTTTGAAGTTGTGATGAGCTGATGCCAATGGCAAAGGAAGATTAGAAAGGGCAGTAGCAAGCGTAAAGTGGGAAAAGAAGTGTGTGAAGTTTTGGCAGAATATGATTTACTAGGCATGTATGAGTTCACTTATATATCCAGAAAAGAGTCTTCACGAACTCTTCCCATACTTTCAAAGTCATTAGTGTTGTGACTCCTTAGTTAAAGAACATCTGAGACACTCAGCTTTACAGAAGTGAGAAAACGGTGGTAATATTTACAAGTATCCTCTAATTTATATGTGCCACACAAATGTTTGACTTCATATTCTTATCGGAGAAATATTGTTTGAGTGTAAGTTAGGTGCCAGGCACTGTTCTCAGAGCTGATTATGCAGTGATGTACAGAATCGATATGGTTTCTCTTGTTTTGCATCCATATCCAGATGTTTGAATGGAAAGGTATTCGAAGTAATGCAGTAAAGGTAGAAGAATTTTCACTAACCCATGGGTATTGTGGGAAGAAAGTGTGTGTTGGCAGGGTATTGAAAAGTGGCGTGCGTATCACAGGTAATTTGTGAAGTAAAATTGATAGTTTTGAATTTAAAAGATGACAGAAAAGGAAAGAAACTGAAGAATAAGAAAAATTGGAGTGGAGGTGTATTTTCTTTATGTTTATTGTTGTGGATTAAACATAGCAGAGTGATCAGATTAGAGCAGTGACGAATATCAGAAAAAAATAGGTAGAAAGATTTCTCAGCTGAAAGAAAATGTTCCAATCATGAATGTTCTCAGAAAATGAAATCAGCAGCTTCGTGAAAATTCCTGTTGAAGCCACTCTATAGACTACTGGATCATAGCTCATTTTGTGTTGTTGAAATGTGGGATTCCAGTGGAAGGAATCACCTTCCAGAGTTTATACTCCCTTCCAACTTGGATTTCCTAATTGTTACTATAAAAAGTTACTTTCATTTTGATCAGAAAGGAAAGAGGAGAAATAACAGCAGATACCACAGACATACAAAACATCATAAGCAATACTATGAACAGTTATATGGCAACAAATTGGACAGCCTAGAAGAAACAGACAAATTTCTAGAAACATACAGAATGACTAGACTGAATCAAGAAGAAACAGAACATTTGAACAGATTGATCACTAGAAGTGAAGTCGAATCTGTAATTTGAAAAACTCCCAGCAAACAAAAGTCCAGGACCAGAGAGCTTCACAGGGGAATTCTATCAAACATAAAAAGAAGAACTTATACCAATCCTTCTCGAAATGTTCCAGAAAACTGAAGATGAGCAAACACTCCCAAATTCATTCGACAAGGCCACCATTACCCTGATACCAAAGCCAGACAAAGAGATTATAGATAAAAGAAAATTATAGTCCAATATCTTCGATGAACAATAGATGCAAAAGTCCTCACCAAAATATTAGCAAACCAAATCCAATAATACACAAAAGGATCATACGCCATGATCAAGTTGGATTTATTCCAGGGGCACAAGGATGGATTAGCATGTGCAAATCAATCAATGTGATACACCACATCAACCAAAAGAAAGACCAAAATCACATGATCACATCAATAGATGCAGATAAAGCATTGGAAAAAATTCAACTTCGATTCATGATAAAAATCCTTGCCAAAGTGGGTGTAGAGGGAAAATACATTAGCATAATAAAGGCCATTTACGACAAACCAACAGCCAACACAATACTCAATGGTGAAAAGGTGAAAGCCTTCCTCCTCAATTCAGGAAGGAGACAAGGATGATGACTGTTTCCCCTTCTACTTAAATTGGAAGTTCTAGCCGCAGCAGTCATAAGAAAAAGAAATTAAGTGTATGCAGATTGGAACGGAAGAGTTAACACCGTAACTATTTGCCGATGATATGGTACTTCATATAGAGAACTCTACAGTCTCCACCCAAAAACCATTAGAACCAATAAACAAATACAAGATTAACATACAGAAATCTGTTGTGTTTCTATACACTAATGAGGAAATGTTAGGAAGAGAAAGTAAAACAAATCCCATTTAAAACTGCATCAAAAATTACCTAGGAAGAAACTTCAACAAGGAGGTGAAACACCTATGCTCTGAAAACTATAAAATTTGATGAAGGAAATTGAAATTGATATAAAGAAAAGGAAATATATCCTTTGTCCCTAGATTTGAGGAACTAATGTTATAAAAATGACCATCAATCCCAATGAAATCTACGGATTTAATGCAATCCCTATCAAAATACCTGTGACATTTTTCACAGAACTAGAACAAATATTTTTAAAATTCACAGAACTAAGACGCATAATCCTTATACAACCCTAAAATTCATAGAACAACTATTTCTAAAACTAGGACAACAAAAGACCCCCAGTTTTCAAAGGGCTCTTCATAATAAAGGACAAAGCTAGAGGTTCAACCCTACCAGACTTCAGACTATACTACAGGGTGGTATTTGCTCCAAAACAGACACATAGGTCCGTGGAACAGAAGACAGAGCCCAGAAATAATCCCGCACACTTATGATCAATTAATCTATGACAAAAGAGGCAGGAATATACAAAGAGAAAAGACCGTCTCTTCAACAAGTGGTGCTGGGAAAACTGGACAGCCATATGTATAACAGTGAGAGTAGAACATTCCCTCACACCATATACAAAAACAAACTCAAAATGGGCTAAAGACCTAAATGTAAGACCTGAAAATATAAAACTCTTAGAAGAAAACATAGGCAGAACACTCTTTGACAGAAATTGTAGCATTACTTTTTTGGATCTGTATCCCAAGGCCAAGGAAATAAAAGCAAAAATAAACAAATGGGACATAATTACACTTAAAAGGTTTTGCACAGCAAAGGAAGCAGTTGAGAAGATAGAAAGACAACCTATGAAATGTGAGAAAATATTTGCAAATGATGTGACTGACTCGGTGTTAATGTCCAAATTATACAAACATCTCATACAACTCAAAGGCAAAAAAGACAAACAACCCAACCAAAAAATCAGTTACTGGGCACATGATTCTACTGAGACAATTCTTCAGCAGAACAAATTAAGATGATGCTCTTTAAATAAAACTGGAGTATTCAAACTAACGAGCTCATTTTAAAGGAACTATTACTGACTGTCACCCGTGACCGGCATATAATGGTTGCTTGCATATTTGTTGTCTATGTCAGGGAATGAATGGTATGCTCTGCCAATTACTGGCAGTATATAAAGGTCCATGGGAAGTAGACGACACACACACTTCAGAAACATCCTCTTGCAACCCACCTGAATCCACTTCCCTTGACAACATGTGTTGCAACTACTACGGCAACTCTTGTGGCTATGGCCATGGATTTAGTCCCTATTACCGCTGTGGATATGGGACTCGCTATGGCTGTGGCTATGGCTCAGGATACGGCTGTGGCTATGGCTCCCCTTATGGCTGTGTTTATGGACCAGGATATGGCTGTGGATATGACACTGGCCGCTGCTGCTACTGGCCAGTTTGCTACTGGAGATGTTATTCTTCTTGCTGCTAAAACATCACCATCCAAACCTCGTGTGTTCCTGAAATGACACATCTAAAGATACTGAGATTCAAGGATCTATAACCCATGATGTCTATATCCAGGAAACTACATGCCTAACAGAGGCTTTGACCTCCAACTACCCATTTTTAGATTGACATCTTTGTGGCTTGAGGTTCCATGATAGCGTCTGCTTATTGTCTGAAAGTTAGCCTTTAACTTCCTTAATCTCTGATTCACTGTTATGACTGTGTTGATGATCCTAACATCCTCCAGTTGGGGAAATCACTCATTCTCAATAAAAAAGGTGCATTGTTTCTAACAAACCTTTGTGTACTTGCTTGTGAATTAGTCATTTTTTGAGATGTTATGGCCTCTGGTGAAAGTTGGGTAATATCTTGCCTGAACCTTGAGTTCTTCCTTGATATAATACAAGCATTTCTTCTTACATTTGCACCAGAAAAAAATGTCTCCTCCTCCTATTTCTTGTTTCTCACATACTCAGGCGCTCATACACCCAGGCACAAATCTCACAGTATTTGACGACTGTGCTTTGCAGATCCCACTTTGTCTAGGTTGGAGCTGGAGGGGAAAGAGGAGGGGGAATGACACTTTATTCAGGATGTGAATGCAGAGTCCAAGGTAGAGAAGAGGTGCCCTGAGTGCTTAAAGGAATTGAAGAGATATTTTCCAGAATTAATGAGGAATTAGAATTAGACATAGGTATGGAAAACACGAGAATAAAGAACTAAGCAACAGATAAGTGAGAATAAACATATTCTCTTATATCACCTGCCTTTGATGGAACTGAAAATGTATTTGTTTTCATATATCGTGGTTGAGGAAATTGATTGCGGTCACTTAATTGACAAATAGTTTTGAGTAGTTTAGAAAGGGCCTCATCTTAGTGAAGACAAAGTAGGAAAATTATAGACAAGTTACTTGCTCTCACAGTGTTTATATTCTAGTACGTTAAGATAGAAAAACAGAGAGTAGAAAACAATTAAGATGATTTCAAACTGACAGTTGGGAGGGGGGACTAACACCGGTTTATGGGAAAGAGAGAAAGGATCGAAGTATCAGAGGGGTGGTTCAGGGAGGTATTTTGAAGTTGTGATGAGCTGATGCCAATGGCAAAGGAAGATTAGAAAGGGCAGTAGCAAGCGTAAAGTGGGAAAAGAAGTCCGTGAAGTTTTGGCAGAATATGATTTACTAGGCATGTATGAGTTCACTTATATATCCAGAAAAGAGTCTTCACGAACTCTTCCCATACTTTCAAAGTCATTAGTGTTGTGACTCCTTAGTTAAAGAACATCTGAGACACTCAGCTTTACAGAAGTGAGAAAACGGTGGTAATATTTACAAGTATCCTCTAATTTATATGTGCCACACAAATGTTTGACTTCATATTCTTATCGGAGAAATATTGTTTGAGTGTAAGTTAGGTGCCAGGCACTGTTCTCAGAGCTGATTATGCAGTGATGTACAGAATCGATATGGTTTCTCTTGTTTTGCATCCATATCCAGATGTTTGAATGGAAAGGTATTCGAAGTAATGCAGTAAAGGTAGAAGAATTTTCACTAACCCATGGGTATTGTGGAAAGAAAGTGTGTGTTGGCAGGGTATTGAAAAGTGGCGTGCGTATCACAGGTAATTTGTGAAGTAAAATTGATAGTTTTGAATTTAAAAGATGACAGAAAAGGAAAGAAACTGAAGAATAAGAAAAATTGGAGTGGAGGTATATTTTCTTTATGTTTATTGTTGTGGATTAAACATAGCAGAGTGATCAGATTAGAGCAGTGACGAATATCAGAAAAAAATAGGTAGAAAGATTTCTCAGCTGAAAGAAAATGTTCCAATCATGAATGTTCTCAGAAAATGAAATCAGCAGCTTCGTGAAAATTCCTGTTGAAGCCACTCTATAGACTACTGGATCATAGCTCATTTTGTGTTGTTGAAATGTGGGATTCCAGTGGAAGGAATCACCTTCCAGAGTTTATACTCCCTTCCAACTTGGATTTCCTAATTGTTACTATAAAAAGTTACTTTCATTTTGATCAGAAAGGAAAGAGGAGAAATAACAGCGGATACCACAGACATACAAAACATCATAAGCAATACTATGAACAGTTATATGGCAACAAATTGGACAGCCTAGAAGAAACAGACAAATTTCTAGAAACATACAGAATGACTAGACTGAATCAAGAAGAAACAGAACATTTGAACAGATTGATCACTAGAAGTGAAGTCGAATCTGTAATTTGAAAAACTCCCAGCAAACAAAAGTCCAGGACCAGAGAGCTTCACAGGGGAATTCTATCAAACATAAAAAGAAGAACTTATACCAATCCTTCTCGAAATGTTCCAGAAAACTGAAGATGAGCAAACACTCCCAAATTCATTCGACAAGGCCACCATTACCCTGATACCAAAGCCAGACAAAGAGATTATAGATAAAAGAAAATTATAGTCCAATATCTTCGATGAACAATAGATGCAAAAGTCCTCACCAAAATATTAGCAAACCAAATCCAATAATACACAAAAGGATCATACGCCATGATCAAGTTGGATTTATTCCAGGGGCACAAGGATGGATTAGCATGTGCAAATCAATCAATGTGATACACCACATCAACCAAAAGAAAGACCAAAATCACATGATCACATCAATAGATGCAGATAAAGCATTGGAAAAAATTCAACTTCGATTCATGATAAAAATCCTTGCCAAAGTGGGTGTAGAGGGAAAATACATTAACATAATAAAGGCCATTTACGACAAACCAACAGCCAACACAATACTCAATGGTGAAAAGGTGAAAGCCTTCCTCCTCAATTCAGGAAGGAGACAAGGATGATGACTGTTTCCCCTTCTACTTAAATTGGAAGTTCTAGCCGCAGCAGTCGTAAGAAAAAGAAATTAAGTGTATGCAGATTGGAACGGAAGAGTTAACACCGTAACTATTTGCCGATGATATGGTACTTCATATAGAGAACTCTACAGTCTCCACCCAAAAACCATTAGAACCAATAAACAAATACAAGATTAACATACAGAAATCTGTTGTGTTTCTATACACTAATGAGGAAATGTTAGGAAGAGAAAGTAAAACAAATCCCATTTAAAACTGCATCAAAAATTACCTAGGAAGAAACTTCAACAAGGAGGTGAAACACCTATGCTCTGAAAACTATAAAATTTGATGAAGGAAATTGAAATTGATATAAAGAAAAGGAAATATATCCTTTGTCCCTAGATTTGAGGAACTAATGTTATAAAAATGACCATCAATCCCAATGAAATCTACGGATTTAATGCAATCCCTATCAAAATACCTGTGACATTTTTCACAGAACTAGAACAAATATTTTTAAAATTCACAGAACTAAGACGCATAATCCTTATACAACCCTAAAATTCATAGAACAACTATTTCTAAAACTAGGACAACAAAAGACCCCCAGTTTTCAAAGCGCTCTTCATAATAAAGGACAAAGCTAGAGGTTCAACCCTACCAGACTTCAGACTATACTACAGGGTGGTATTTGCTCCAAAACAGACACATAGGTCCGTGGAACAGAAGACAGAGCCCAGAAATAATCCCGCACACTTATGATCAATTAATCTATGACAAAAGAGGCAGGAATATACAAAGAGAAAAGACCGTCTCTTCAACAAGTGGTGCTGGGAAAACTGGACAGCCATATGTATAACAGTGAGAGTAGAACATTCCCTCACACCATATACAAAAACAAACTCAAAATGGGCTAAAGACCTAAATGTAAGACCTGAAAATATAAAACTCTTAGAAGAAAACATAGGCAGAACACTCTTTGACAGAAATTGTAGCATTACTTTTTTGGATCTGTATCCCAAGGCCAAGGAAATAAAAGCAAAAATAAACAAATGGGACATAATTACACTTAAAAGGTTTTGCACAGCAAAGGAAGCAGTTGAGAAGATAGAAAGACAACCTATGAAATGTGAGAAAATATTTGCAAATGATGTGACTGACTCGGTGTTAATGTCCAAATTATACAAACATCTCATACAACTCAAAGGCAAAAAAGACAAACAACCCAACCAAAAAATCAGTTACTGGGCACATGATTCTACTGAGACAATTCTTCAGCAGAACAAATTAAGATGATGCTCTTTAAATAAAACTGGAGTATTCAAACTAACGAGCTCATTTTAAAGGAACTATTACTGACTGTCACCCGTGACCGGCATATAATGGTTGCTTGCATATTTGTTGTCTATGTCAGGGAATGAATGGTATGCTCTGCCAATTACTGGCAGTATATAAAGGTCCATGGGAAGTAGACGACACACACACTTCAGAAACATCCTCTTGCAACCCACCTGAATCCACTTCCCTTGACAACATGTGTTGCAACTACTACGGCAACTCTTGTGGCTATGGCCATGGATTTAGTCCCTATTACCGCTGTGGATATGGGACTCGCTATGGCTGTGGCTATGGCTCAGGATACGGCTGTGGCTATGGCTCCCCTTATGGCTGTGTTTATGGACCAGGATATGGCTGTGGATATGACACTGGCCGCTGCTGCTACTGGCCAGTTTGCTACTGGAGATGTTATTCTTCTTGCTGCTAAAACATCACCATCCAAACCTCGTGTGTTCCTGAAATGACACATCTAAAGATACTGAGATTCAAGGATCTATAACCCATGATGTCTATATCCAGGAAACTACATGCCTAACAGAGGCTTTGACCTCCAACTACCCATTTTTAGATTGACATCTTTGTGGCTTGAGGTTCCATGATAGCGTCTGCTTATTGTCTGAAAGTTAGCCTTTAACTTCCTTAATCTCTGATTCACTGTTATGACTGTGTTGATGATCCTAACATCCTCCAGTTGGGGAAATCACTCATTCTCAATAAAAAAGGTGCATTGTTTCTAACAAACCTTTGTGTACTTGCTTGTGAATTAGTCATTTTTTGAGATGTTATGGCCTCTGGTGAAAGTTGGGTAATATCTTGCCTGAACCTTGAGTTCTTCCTTGATATAATACAAGCATTTCTTCTTACATTTGCACCAGAAAAAAATGTCTCCTCCTCCTATTTCTTGTTTCTCACATACTCAGGCGCTCATACACCCAGGCACAAATCTCACAGTATTTGACGACTGTGCTTTGCAGATCCCACTTTGTCTAGGTTGGAGCTGGAGGGGAAAGAGGAGGGGGAATGACACTTTATTCAGGATGTGAATGCAGAGTCCAAGGTAGAGAAGAGGTGCCCTGAGTGCTTAAAGGAATTGAAGAGATATTTTCCAGAATTAATGAGGAATTAGAATTAGACATAGGTATGGAAAACACGAGAATAAAGAACTAAGCAACAGATAAGTGAGAATAAACATATTCTCTTATATCACCTGCCTTTGATGGAACTGAAAATGTATTTGTTTTCATATATCGTGGTTGAGGAAATTGATTGCGGTCACTTAATTGACAAATAGTTTTGAGTAGTTTAGAAAGGGCCTCATCTTAGTGAAGACAAAGTAGGAAAATTATAGACAAGTTACTTGCTCTCACAGTGTTTATATTCTAGTACGTTAAGATAGAAAAACAGAGAGTAGAAAACAATTAAGATGATTTCAAACTGACAGTTGGGAGGGGGGACTAACACCGGTTTATGGGAAAGAGAGAAAGGATCGAAGTATCAGAGGGGTGGTTCAGGGAGGTATTTTGAAGTTGTGATGAGCTGATGCCAATGGCAAAGGAAGATTAGAAAGGGCAGTAGCAAGCGTAAAGTGGGAAAAGAAGTCCGTGAAGTTTTGGCAGAATATGATTTACTAGGCATGTATGAGTTCACTTATATATCCAGAAAAGAGTCTTCACGAACTCTTCCCATACTTTCAAAGTCATTAGTGTTGTGACTCCTTAGTTAAAGAACATCTGAGACACTCAGCTTTACAGAAGTGAGAAAACGGTGGTAATATTTACAAGTATCCTCTAATTTATATGTGCCACACAAATGTTTGACTTCATATTCTTATCGGAGAAATATTGTTTGAGTGTAAGTTAGGTGCCAGGCACTGTTCTCAGAGCTGATTATGCAGTGATGTACAGAATCGATATGGTTTCTCTTGTTTTGCATCCATATCCAGATGTTTGAATGGAAAGGTATTCGAAGTAATGCAGTAAAGGTAGAAGAATTTTCACTAACCCATGGGTATTGTGGAAAGAAAGTGTGTGTTGGCAGGGTATTGAAAAGTGGCGTGCGTATCACAGGTAATTTGTGAAGTAAAATTGATAGTTTTGAATTTAAAAGATGACAGAAAAGGAAAGAAACTGAAGAATAAGAAAAATTGGAGTGGAGGTGTATTTTCTTTATGTTTATTGTTGTGGATTAAACATAGCAGAGTGATCAGATTAGAGCAGTGACGAATATCAGAAAAAAATAGGTAGAAAGATTTCTCAGCTGAAAGAAAATGTTCCAATCATGAATGTTCTCAGAAAATGAAATCAGCAGCTTCGTGAAAATTCCTGTTGAAGCCACTCTATAGACTACTGGATCATAGCTCATTTTGTGTTGTTGAAATGTGGGATTCCAGTGGAAGGAATCACCTTCCAGAGTTTATACTCCCTTCCAACTTGGATTTCCTAATTGTTACTATAAAAAGTTACTTTCATTTTGATCAGAAAGGAAAGAGGAGAAATAACAGCGGATACCACAGACATACAAAACATCATAAGCAATACTATGAACAGTTATATGGCAACAAATTGGACAGCCTAGAAGAAACAGACAAATTTCTAGAAACATACAGAATGACTAGACTGAATCAAGAAGAAACAGAACATTTGAACAGATTGATCACTAGAAGTGAAGTCGAATCTGTAATTTGAAAAACTCCCAGCAAACAAAAGTCCAGGACCAGAGAGCTTCACAGGGGAATTCTATCAAACATAAAAAGAAGAACTTATACCAATCCTTCTCGAAATGTTCCAGAAAACTGAAGATGAGCAAACACTCCCAAATTCATTCGACAAGGCCACCATTACCCTGATACCAAAGCCAGACAAAGAGATTATAGATAAAAGAAAATTATAGTCCAATATCTTCGATGAACAATAGATGCAAAAGTCCTCACCAAAATATTAGCAAACCAAATCCAATAATACACAAAAGGATCAGACGCCATGATCAAGTTGGATTTATTCCAGGGGCACAAGGATGGATTAGCATGTGCAAATCAATCAATGTGATACACCACATCAACCAAAAGAAAGACCAAAATCACATGATCACATCAATAGATGCAGATAAAGCATTGGAAAAAATTCAACTTCGATTCATGATAAAAATCCTTGCCAAAGTGGGTGTAGAGGGAAAATACATAAGCATAATAAAGGCCATTTACGACAAACCAACAGCCAACACAATACTCAATGGTGAAAAGGTGAAAGCCTTCCTCCTCAATTCAGGAAGGAGACAAGGATGATGACTGTTTCCCCTTCTACTTAAATTGGAAGTTCTAGCCGCAGCAGTCGTAAGAAAAAGAAATTAAGTGTATGCAGATTGGAACGGAAGAGTTAACACCGTAACTATTTGCCGATGATATGGTACTTCATATAGAGAACTCTACAGTCTCCACCCAAAAACCATTAGAACCAATAAACAAATACAAGATTAACATACAGAAATCTGTTGTGTTTCTATACACTAATGAGGAAATGTTAGGAAGAGAAAGTAAAACAAATCCCATTTAAAACTGCATCAAAAATTACCTAGGAAGAAACTTCAACAAGGAGGTGAAACACCTATGCTCTGAAAACTATAAAATTTGATGAAGGAAATTGAAATTGATATAAAGAAAAGGAAATATATCCTTTGTCCCTAGATTTGAGGAACTAATGTTATAAAAATGACCATCAATCCCAATGAAATCTACGGATTTAATGCAATCCCTATCAAAATACCTGTGACATTTTTCACAGAACTAGAACAAATATTTTTAAAATTCACAGAACTAAGACGCATAATCCTTAAACCACCCTAAAATTCATAGAACAACTATTTCTAAAACTAGGACAACAAAAGACCCCCAGTTTTCAAAGGGCTCTTCATAATAAAGGACAAAGCTAGAGGTTCAACCCTACCAGACTTCAGACTATACTACAGGGTGGTATTTGCTCCAAAACAGACACATAGGTCCGTGGAACAGAAGACAGAGCCCAGAAATAATCCCGCACACTTATGATCAATTAATCTATGACAAAAGAGGCAGGAATATACAAAGAGAAAAGACCGTCTCTTCAACAAGTGGTGCTGGGAAAACTGGACAGCCATATGTATAACAGTGAGAGTAGAACATTCCCTCACACCATATACAAAAACAAACTCAAAATGGGCTAAAGACCTAAATGTAAGACCTGAAAATATAAAACTCTTAGAAGAAAACATAGGCAGAACACTCTTTGACAGAAATTGTAGCATTACTTTTTTGGATCTGTATCCCAAGGCCAAGGAAATAAAAGCAAAAATAAACAAATGGGACATAATTACACTTAAAAGGTTTTGCACAGCAAAGGAAGCAGTTGAGAAGATAGAAAGACAACCTATGAAATGTGAGAAAATATTTGCAAATGATGTGACTGACTCGGTGTTAATGTCCAAATTATACAAACATCTCATACAACTCAAAGGCAAAAAAGACAAACAACCCAACCAAAAAATCAGTTACTGGGCACATGATTCTACTGAGACAATTCTTCAGCAGAACAAATTAAGATGATGCTCTTTAAATAAAACTGGAGTATTCAAACTAACGAGCTCATTTTAAAGGAACTATTACTGACTGTCACCCGTGACCGGCATATAATGGTTGCTTGCATATTTGTTGTCTATGTCAGGGAATGAATGGTATGCTCTGCCAATTACTGGCAGTATATAAAGGTCCATGGGAAGTAGACGACACACACACTTCAGAAACATCCTCTTGCAACCCACCTGAATCCACTTCCCTTGACAACATGTGTTGCAACTACTACGGCAACTCTTGTGGCTATGGCCATGGATTTAGTCCCTATTACCGCTGTGGATATGGGACTCGCTATGGCTGTGGCTATGGCTCAGGATACGGCTGTGGCTATGGCTCCCCTTATGGCTGTGTTTATGGACCAGGATATGGCTGTGGATATGACACTGGCCGCTGCTGCTACTGGCCAGTTTGCTACTGGAGATGTTATTCTTCTTGCTGCTAAAACATCACCATCCAAACCTCGTGTGTTCCTGAAATGACACATCTAAAGATACTGAGATTCAAGGATCTATAACCCATGATGTCTATATCCAGGAAACTACATGCCTAACAGAGGCTTTGACCTCCAACTACCCATTTTTAGATTGACATCTTTGTGGCTTGAGGTTCCATGATAGCGTCTGCTTATTGTCTGAAAGTTAGCCTTTAACTTCCTTAATCTCTGATTCACTGTTATGACTGTGTTGATGATCCTAACATCCTCCAGTTGGGGAAATCACTCATTCTCAATAAAAAAGGTGCATTGTTTCTAACAAACCTTTGTGTACTTGCTTGTGAATTAGTCATTTTTTGAGATGTTATGGCCTCTGGTGAAAGTTGGGTAATATCTTGCCTGAACCTTGAGTTCTTCCTTGATATAATACAAGCATTTCTTCTTACATTTGCACCAGAAAAAAATGTCTCCTCCTCCTATTTCTTGTTTCTCACATACTCAGGCGCTCATACACCCAGGCACAAATCTCACAGTATTTCACGACTGTGCTTTGCAGATCCCACTTTGTCTAGGTTGGAGCTGGAGGGGAAAGAGGAGGGGGAATGACACTTTATTCAGGATGTGAATGCAGAGTCCAAGGTAGAGAAGAGGTGCCCTGAGTGCTTAAAGGAATTGAAGAGATATTTTCCAGAATTAATGAGGAATTAGAATTAGACATAGGTATGGAAAACACGAGAATAAAGAACTAAGCAACAGATAAGTGAGAATAAACATATTCTCTTATATCACCTGCCTTTGATGGAACTGAAAATGTATTTGTTTTCATATATCGTGGTTGAGGAAATTGATTGCGGTCACTTAATTGACAAATAGTTTTGAGTAGTTTAGAAAGGGCCTCATCTTAGTGAAGACAAAGTAGGAAAATTATAGACAAGTTACTTGCTCTCACAGTGTTTATATTCTAGTACGTTAAGATAGAAAAACAGAGAGTAGAAAACAATTAAGATGATTTCAAACTGACAGTTGGGAGGGGGGACTAACACCGGTTTATGGGAAAGAGAGAAAGGATCGAAGTATCAGAGGGGTGGTTCAGGGAGGTATTTTGAAGTTGTGATGAGCTGATGCCAATGGCAAAGGAAGATTAGAAAGGGCAGTAGCAAGCGTAAAGTGGGAAAAGAAGTCCGTGAAGTTTTGGCAGAATATGATTTACTAGGCATGTATGAGTTCACTTATATATCCAGAAAAGAGTCTTCACGAACTCTTCCCATACTTTCAAAGTCATTAGTGTTGTGACTCCTTAGTTAAAGAACATCTGAGACACTCAGCTTTACAGAAGTGAGAAAACGGTGGTAATATTTACAAGTATCCTCTAATTTATATGTGCCACACAAATGTTTGACTTCATATTCTTATCGGAGAAATATTGTTTGAGTGTAAGTTATGTGCCAGGCACTGTTCTCAGAGCTGATTATGCAGTGATGTACAGAATCGATATGGTTTCTCTTGTTTTGCATCCATATCCAGATGTTTGAATGGAAAGGTATTCGAAGTAATGCAGTAAAGATAGAAGAATTTTCACTAACCCATGGGTATTGTGGGAAGAAAGTGTGTGTTGGCAGGGTATTGAAAAGTGGCGTGCGTATCACAGGTAATTTGTGAAGTAAAATTGATAGTTTTGAATTTAAAAGATGACAGAAAAGGAAAGAAACTGAAGAATAAGAAAAATTGGAGTGGAGGTATATTTTCTTTATGTTTATTGTTGTGGATTAAACATAGCAGAGTGATCAGATTAGAGCAGTGACGAATATCAGAAAAAAATAGGTAGAAAGATTTCTCAGCTGAAAGAAAATGTTCCAATCATGAATGTTCTCAGAAAATGAAATCAGCAGCTTCGTGAAAATTCCTGTTGAAGCCACTCTATAGACTACTGGATCATAGCTCATTTTGTGTTGTTGAAATGTGGGATTCCAGTGGAAGGAATCACCTTCCAGAGTTTATACTCCCTTCCAACTTGGATTTCCTAATTGTTACTATAAAAAGTTACTTTCATTTTGATCAGAAAGGAAAGAGGAGAAATAACAGCGGATACCACAGACATACAAAACATCATAAGCAATACTATGAACAGTTATATGGCAACAAATTGGACAGCCTAGAAGAAACAGACAAATTTCTAGAAACATACAGAATGACTAGACTGAATCAAGAAGAAACAGAACATTTGAACAGATTGATCACTAGAAGTGAAGTCGAATCTGTAATTTGAAAAACTCCCAGCAAACAAAAGTCCAGGACCAGAGAGCTTCACAGGGGAATTCTATCAAACATAAAAAGAAGAACTTATACCAATCCTTCTCGAAATGTTCCAGAAAACTGAAGATGAGCAAACACTCCCAAATTCATTCGACAAGGCCACCATTACCCTGATACCAAAGCCAGACAAAGAGATTATAGATAAAAGAAAATTATAGTCCAATATCTTCGATGAACAATAGATGCAAAAGTCCTCACCAAAATATTAGCAAACCAAATCCAATAATACACAAAAGGATCATACGCCATGATCAAGTTGGATTTATTCCAGGGGCACAAGGATGGATTAGCATGTGCAAATCAATCAATGTGATACACCACATCAACCAAAAGAAAGACCAAAATCACATGATCACATCAATAGATGCAGATAAAGCATTGGAAAAAATTCAACTTCGATTCATGATAAAAATCCTTGCCAAAGTGGGTGTAGAGGGAAAATACATTAGCATAATAAAGGCCATTTACGACAAACCAACAGCCAACACAATACTCAATGGTGAAAAGGTGAAAGCCTTCCTCCTCAATTCAGGAAGGAGACAAGGATGATGACTGTTTCCCCTTCTACTTAAATTGGAAGTTCTAGCCGCAGCAGTCGTAAGAAAAAGAAATTAAGTGTATGCAGATTGGAACGGAAGAGTTAACACCGTAACTATTTGCCGATGATATGGTACTTCATATAGAGAACTCTACAGTCTCCACCCAAAAACCATTAGAACCAATAAACAAATACAAGATTAACATACAGAAATCTGTTGTGTTTCTATACACTAATGAGGAAATGTTAGGAAGAGAAAGTAAAACAAATCCCATTTAAAACTGCATCAAAAATTACCTAGGAAGAAACTTCAACAAGGAGGTGAAACACCTATGCTCTGAAAACTATAAAATTTGATGAAGGAAATTGAAATTGATATAAAGAAAAGGAAATATATCCTTTGTCCCTAGATTTGAGGAACTAATGTTATAAAAATGACCATCAATCCCAATGAAATCTACGGATTTAATGCAATCCCTATCAAAATACCTGTGACATTTTTCACAGAACTAGAACAAATATTTTTAAAATTCACAGAACTAAGACGAATAATCCTTAAACCACCCTAAAATTCATAGAACAACTATTTCTAAAACTAGGACAACAAAAGACCCCCAGTTTTCAAAGGGCTCTTCATAATAAAGGACAAAGCTAGAGGTTCAACCCTACCAGACTTCAGACTATACTACAGGGTGGTATTTGCTCCAAAACAGACACATAGGTCCGTGGAACAGAAGACAGAGCCCAGAAATAATCCCGCACACTTATGATCAATTAATCTATGACAAAAGAGGCAGGAATATACAAAGAGAAAAGACCGTCTCTTCAACAAGTGGTGCTGGGAAAACTGGACAGCCATATGTATAACAGTGAGAGTAGAACATTCCCTCACACCATATACAAAAACAAACTCAAAATGGGCTAAAGACCTAAATGTAAGACCTGAAAATATAAAACTCTTAGAAGAAAACATAGGCAGAACACTCTTTGACAGAAATTGTAGCATTACTTTTTTGGATCTGTATCCCAAGGCCAAGGAAATAAAAGCAAAAATAAACAAATGGGACATAATTACACTTAAAAGGTTTTGCACAGCAAAGGAAGCAGTTGAGAAGATAGAAAGACAACCTATGAAATGTGAGAAAATATTTGCAAATGATGTGACTGACTCGGTGTTAATGTCCAAATTATACAAACATCTCATACAACTCAAAGGCAAAAAAGACAAACAACCCAACCAAAAAATCAGTTACTGGGCACATGATTCTACTGAGACAATTCTTCAGCAGAACAAATTAAGATGATGCTCTTTAAATAAAACTGGAGTATTCAAACTAACGAGCTCATTTTAAAGGAACTATTACTGACTGTCACCCGTGACCGGCATATAATGGTTGCTTGCATATTTGTTGTCTATGTCAGGGAATGAATGGTATGCTCTGCCAATTACTGGCAGTATATAAAGGTCCATGGGAAGTAGACGACACACACACTTCAGAAACATCCTCTTGCAACCCACCTGAATCCACTTCCCTTGACAACATGTGTTGCAACTACTACGGCAACTCTTGTGGCTATGGCCATGGATTTAGTCCCTATTACCGCTGTGGATATGGGACTCGCTATGGCTGTGGCTATGGCTCAGGATACGGCTGTGGCTATGGCTCCCCTTATGGCTGTGTTTATGGACCAGGATATGGCTGTGGATATGACACTGGCCGCTGCTGCTACTGGCCAGTTTGCTACTGGAGATGTTATTCTTCTTGCTGCTAAAACATCACCATCCAAACCTCGTGTGTTCCTGAAATGACACATCTAAAGATACTGAGATTCAAGGATCTATAACCCATGATGTCTATATCCAGGAAACTACATGCCTAACAGAGGCTTTGACCTCCAACTACCCATTTTTAGATTGACATCTTTGTGGCTTGAGGTTCCATGATAGCGTCTGCTTATTGTCTGAAAGTTAGCCTTTAACTTCCTTAATCTCTGATTCACTGTTATGACTGTGTTGATGATCCTAACATCCTCCAGTTGGGGAAATCACTCATTCTCAATAAAAAAGGTGCATTGTTTCTAACAAACCTTTGTGTACTTGCTTGTGAATTAGTCATTTTTTGAGATGTTATGGCCTCTGGTGAAAGTTGGGTAATATCTTGCCTGAACCTTGAGTTCTTCCTTGATATAATACAAGCATTTCTTCTTACATTTGCACCAGAAAAAAATGTCTCCTCCTCCTATTTCTTGTTTCTCACATACTCAGGCGCTCATACACCCAGGCACAAATCTCACAGTATTTCACGACTGTGCTTTGCAGATCCCACTTTGTCTAGGTTGGAGCTGGAGGGGAAAGAGGAGGGGGAATGACACTTTATTCAGGATGTGAATGCAGAGTCCAAGGTAGAGAAGAGGTGCCCTGAGTGCTTAAAGGAATTGAAGAGATATTTTCCAGAATTAATGAGGAATTAGAATTAGACATAGGTATGGAAAACACGAGAATAAAGAACTAAGCAACAGATAAGTGAGAATAAACATATTCTCTTATATCACCTGCCTTTGATGGAACTGAAAATGTATTTGTTTTCATATATCGTGGTTGAGGAAATTGATTGCGGTCACTTAATTGACAAATAGTTTTGAGTAGTTTAGAAAGGGCCTCATCTTAGTGAAGACAAAGTAGGAAAATTATAGACAAGTTACTTGCTCTCACAGTGTTTATATTCTAGTACGTTAAGATAGAAAAACAGAGAGTAGAAAACAATTAAGATGATTTCAAACTGACAGTTGGGAGGGGGGACTAACACCGGTTTATGGGAAAGAGAGAAAGGATCGAAGTATCAGAGGGGTGGTTCAGGGAGGTATTTTGAAGTTGTGATGAGCTGATGCCAATGGCAAAGGAAGATTAGAAAGGGCAGTAGCAAGCGTAAAGTGGGAAAAGAAGTCCGTGAAGTTTTGGCAGAATATGATTTACTAGGCATGTATGAGTTCACTTATATATCCAGAAAAGAGTCTTCACGAACTCTTCCCATACTTTCAAAGTCATTAGTGTTGTGACTCCTTAGTTAAAGAACATCTGAGACACTCAGCTTTACAGAAGTGAGAAAACGGTGGTAATATTTACAAGTATCCTCTAATTTATATGTGCCACACAAATGTTTGACTTCATATTCTTATCGGAGAAATATTGTTTGAGTGTAAGTTAGGTGCCAGGCACTGTTCTCAGAGCTGATTATGCAGTGATGTACAGAATCGATATGGTTTCTCTTGTTTTGCATCCATATCCAGATGTTTGAATGGAAAGGTATTCGAAGTAATGCAGTAAAGGTAGAAGAATTTTCACTAACCCATGGGTATTGTGGAAAGAAAGTGTGTGTTGGCAGGGTATTGAAAAGTGGCGTGCGTATCACAGGTAATTTGTGAAGTAAAATTGATAGTTTTGAATTTAAAAGATGACAGAAAAGGAAAGAAACTGAAGAATAAGAAAAATTGGAGTGGAGGTGTATTTTCTTTATGTTTATTGTTGTGGATTAAACATAGCAGAGTGATCAGATTAGAGCAGTGACGAATATCAGAAAAAAATAGGTAGAAAGATTTCTCAGCTGAAAGAAAATGTTCCAATCATGAATGTTCTCAGAAAATGAAATCAGCAGCTTCGTGAAAATTCCTGTTGAAGCCACTCTATAGACTACTGGATCATAGCTCATTTTGTGTTGTTGAAATGTGGGATTCCAGTGGAAGGAATCACCTTCCAGAGTTTATACTCCCTTCCAACTTGGATTTCCTAATTGTTACTATAAAAAGTTACTTTCATTTTGATCAGAAAGGAAAGAGGAGAAATAACAGCGGATACCACAGACATACAAAACATCATAAACAATACTATGAACAGTTATATGGCAACAAATTGGACAGCCTAGAAGAAACAGACAAATTTCTAGAAACATACAGAATGACTAGACTGAATCAAGAAGAAACAGAACATTTGAACAGATTGATCACTAGAAGTGAAGTCGAATCTGTAATTTGAAAAACTCCCAGCAAACAAAAGTCCAGGACCAGAGAGCTTCACAGGGGAATTCTATCAAACATAAAAAGAAGAACTTATACCAATCCTTCTCGAAATGTTCCAGAAAACTGAAGATGAGCAAACACTCCCAAATTCATTCGACAAGGCCACCATTACCCTGATACCAAAGCCAGACAAAGAGATTATAGATAAAAGAAAATTATAGTCCAATATCTTCGATGAACAATAGATGCAAAAGTCCTCACCAAAATATTAGCAAACCAAATCCAATAATACACAAAAGGATCATACGCCATGATCAAGTTGGATTTATTCCAGGGGCACAAGGATGGATTAGCATGTGCAAATCAATCAATGTGATACACCACATCAACCAAAAGAAAGACCAAAATCACATGATCACATCAATAGATGCAGATAAAGCATTGGAAAAAATTCAACTTCGATTCATGATAAAAATCCTTGCCAAAGTGGGTGTAGAGGGAAAATACATAAGCATAATAAAGGCCATTTACGACAAACCAACAGCCAACACAATACTCAATGGTGAAAAGGTGAAAGCCTTCCTCCTCAATTCAGGAAGGAGACAAGGATGATGACTGTTTCCCCTTCTACTTAAATTGGAAGTTCTAGCCGCAGCAGTCGTAAGAAAAAGAAATTAAGTGTATGCAGATTGGAACGGAAGAGTTAACACCGTAACTATTTGCCGATGATATGGTACTTCATATAGAGAACTCTACAGTCTCCACCCAAAAACCATTAGAACCAATAAACAAATACAAGATTAACATACAGAAATCTGTTGTGTTTCTATACACTAATGAGGAAATGTTAGGAAGAGAAAGTAAAACAAATCCCATTTAAAACTGCATCAAAAATTACCTAGGAAGAAACTTCAACAAGGAGGTGAAACACCTATGCTCTGAAAACTATAAAATTTGATGAAGGAAATTGAAATTGATATAAAGAAAAGGAAATATATCCTTTGTCCCTAGATTTGAGGAACTAATGTTATAAAAATGACCATCAATCCCAATGAAATCTACGGATTTAATGCAATCCCTATCAAAATACCTGTGACATTTTTCACAGAACTAGAACAAATATTTTTAAAATTCACAGAACTAAGACGAATAATCCTTAAGCCACCCTAAAATTCATAGAACAACTATTTCTAAAACTAGGACAACAAAAGACCCCCAGTTTTCAAAGGGCTCTTCATAATAAAGGACAAAGCTAGAGGTTCAACCCTACCAGACTTCAGACTATACTACAGGGTGGTATTTGCTCCAAAACAGACACATAGGTCCGTGGAACAGAAGACAGAGCCCAGAAATAATCCCGCACACTTATGATCAATTAATCTATGACAAAAGAGGCAGGAATATACAAAGAGAAAAGACCGTCTCTTCAACAAGTGGTGCTGGGAAAACTGGACAGCCATATGTATAACAGTGAGAGTAGAACATTCCCTCACACCATATACAAAAACAAACTCAAAATGGGCTAAAGACCTAAATGTAAGACCTGAAAATATAAAACTCTTAGAAGAAAACATAGGCAGAACACTCTTTGACAGAAATTGTAGCATTACTTTTTTGGATCTGTATCCCAAGGCCAAGGAAATAAAAGCAAAAATAAACAAATGGGACATAATTACACTTAAAAGGTTTTGCACAGCAAAGGAAGCAGTTGAGAAGATAGAAAGACAACCTATGAAATGTGAGAAAATATTTGCAAATGATGTGACTGACTCGGTGTTAATGTCCAAATTATACAAACATCTCATACAACTCAAAGGCAAAAAAGACAAACAACCCAACCAAAAAATCAGTTACTGGGCACATGATTCTACTGAGACAATTCTTCAGCAGAACAAATTAAGATGATGCTCTTTAAATAAAACTGGAGTATTCAAACTAACGAGCTCATTTTAAAGGAACTATTACTGACTGTCACCCGTGACCGGCATATAATGGTTGCTTGCATATTTGTTGTCTATGTCAGGGAATGAATGGTATGCTCTGCCAATTACTGGCAGTATATAAAGGTCCATGGGAAGTAGACGACACACACACTTCAGAAACATCCTCTTGCAACCCACCTGAATCCACTTCCCTTGACAACATGTGTTGCAACTACTACGGCAACTCTTGTGGCTATGGCCATGGATTTAGTCCCTATTACCGCTGTGGATATGGGACTCGCTATGGCTGTGGCTATGGCTCAGGATACGGCTGTGGCTATGGCTCCCCTTATGGCTGTGTTTATGGACCAGGATATGGCTGTGGATATGACACTGGCCGCTGCTGCTGCTGGCCAGTTTGCTACTGGAGATGTTATTCTTCTTGCTGCTAAAACATCACCATCCAAACCTCGTGTGTTCCTGAAATGACACATCTAAAGATACTGAGATTCAAGGATCTATAACCCATGATGTCTATATCCAGGAAACTACATGCCTAACAGAGGCTTTGACCTCCAACTACCCATTTTTAGATTGACATCTTTGTGGCTTGAGGTTCCATGATAGCGTCTGCTTATTGTCTGAAAGTTAGCCTTTAACTTCCTTAATCTCTGATTCACTGTTATGACTGTGTTGATGATCCTAACATCCTCCAGTTGGGGAAATCACTCATTCTCAATAAAAAAGGTGCATTGTTTCTAACAAACCTTTGTGTACTTGCTTGTGAATTAGTCATTTTTTGAGATGTTATGGCCTCTGGTGAAAGTTGGGTAATATCTTGCCTGAACCTTGAGTTCTTCCTTGATATAATACAAGCATTTCTTCTTACATTTGCACCAGAAAAAAATGTCTCCTCCTCCTATTTCTTGTTTCTCACATACTCAGGCGCTCATACACCCAGGCACAAATCTCACAGTATTTGACGACTGTGCTTTGCAGATCCCACTTTGTCTAGGTTGGAGCTGGAGGGGAAAGAGGAGGGGGAATGACACTTTATTCAGGATGTGAATGCAGAGTCCAAGGTAGAGAAGAGGTGCCCTGAGTGCTTAAAGGAATTGAAGAGATATTTTCCAGAATTAATGAGGAATTAGAATTAGACATAGGTATGGAAAACACGAGAATAAAGAACTAAGCAACAGATAAGTGAGAATAAACATATTCTCTTATATCACCTGCCTTTGATGGAACTGAAAATGTATTTGTTTTCATATATCGTGGTTGAGGAAATTGATTGCGGTCACTTAATTGACAAATAGTTTTGAGTAGTTTAGAAAGGGCCTCATCTTAGTGAAGACAAAGTAGGAAAATTATAGACAAGTTACTTGCTCTCACAGTGTTTATATTCTAGTACGTTAAGATAGAAAAACAGAGAGTAGAAAACAATTAAGATGATTTCAAACTGACAGTTGGGAGGGGGGACTAACACCGGTTTATGGGAAAGAGAGAAAGGATCGAAGTATCAGAGGGGTGGTTCAGGGAGGTATTTTGAAGTTGTGATGAGCTGATGCCAATGGCAAAGGAAGATTAGAAAGGGCAGTAGCAAGCGTAAAGTGGGAAAAGAAGTCCGTGAAGTTTTGGCAGAATATGATTTACTAGGCATGTATGAGTTCACTTATATATCCAGAAAAGAGTCTTCACGAACTCTTCCCATACTTTCAAAGTCATTAGTGTTGTGACTCCTTAGTTAAAGAACATCTGAGACACTCAGCTTTACAGAAGTGAGAAAACGGTGGTAATATTTACAAGTATCCTCTAATTTATATGTGCCACACAAATGTTTGACTTCATATTCTTATCGGAGAAATATTGTTTGAGTGTAAGTTATGTGCCAGGCACTGTTCTCAGAGCTGATTATGCAGTGATGTACAGAATCGATATGGTTTCTCTTGTTTTGCATCCATATCCAGATGTTTGAATGGAAAGGTATTCGAAGTAATGCAGTAAAGATAGAAGAATTTTCACTAACCCATGGGTATTGTGGGAAGAAAGTGTGTGTTGGCAGGGTATTGAAAAGTGGCGTGCGTATCACAGGTAATTTGTGAAGTAAAATTGATAGTTTTGAATTTAAAAGATGACAGAAAAGGAAAGAAACTGAAGAATAAGAAAAATTGGAGTGGAGGTATATTTTCTTTATGTTTATTGTTGTGGATTAAACATAGCAGAGTGATCAGATTAGAGCAGTGACGAATATCAGAAAAAAATAGGTAGAAAGATTTCTCAGCTGAAAGAAAATGTTCCAATCATGAATGTTCTCAGAAAATGAAATCAGCAGCTTCGTGAAAATTCCTGTTGAAGCCACTCTATAGACTACTGGATCATAGCTCATTTTGTGTTGTTGAAATGTGGGATTCCAGTGGAAGGAATCACCTTCCAGAGTTTATACTCCCTTCCAACTTGGATTTCCTAATTGTTACTATAAAAAGTTACTTTCATTTTGATCAGAAAGGAAAGAGGAGAAATAACAGCGGATACCACAGACATACAAAACATCATAAGCAATACTATGAACAGTTATATGGCAACAAATTGGACAGCCTAGAAGAAACAGACAAATTTCTAGAAACATACAGAATGACTAGACTGAATCAAGAAGAAACAGAACATTTGAACAGATTGATCACTAGAAGTGAAGTCGAATCTGTAATTTGAAAAACTCCCAGCAAACAAAAGTCCAGGACCAGAGAGCTTCACAGGGGAATTCTATCAAACATAAAAAGAAGAACTTATACCAATCCTTCTCGAAATGTTCCAGAAAACTGAAGATGAGCAAACACTCCCAAATTCATTCGACAAGGCCACCATTACCCTGATACCAAAGCCAGACAAAGAGATTATAGATAAAAGAAAATTATAGTCCAATATCTTCGATGAACAATAGATGCAAAAGTCCTCACCAAAATATTAGCAAACCAAATCCAATAATACACAAAAGGATCAGACACCATGATCAAGTTGGATTTATTCCAGGGGCACAAGGATGGATTAGCATGTGCAAATCAATCAATGTGATACACCACATCAACCAAAAGAAAGACCAAAATCACATGATCACATCAATAGATGCAGATAAAGCATTGGAAAAAATTCAACTTCGATTCATGATAAAAATCCTTGCCAAAGTGGGTGTAGAGGGAAAATACATTAGCATAATAAAGGCCATTTACGACAAACCAACAGCCAACACAATACTCAATGGTGAAAAGGTGAAAGCCTTCCTCCTCAATTCAGGAAGGAGACAAGGATGATGACTGTTTCCCCTTCTACTTAAATTGGAAGTTCTAGCCGCAGCAGTCGTAAGAAAAAGAAATTAAGTGTATGCAGATTGGAACGGAAGAGTTAACACCGTAACTATTTGCCGATGATATGGTACTTCATATAGAGAACTCTACAGTCTCCACCCAAAAACCATTAGAACCAATAAACAAATACAAGATTAACATACAGAAATCTGTTGTGTTTCTATACACTAATGAGGAAATGTTAGGAAGAGAAAGTAAAACAAATCCCATTTAAAACTGCATCAAAAATTACCTAGGAAGAAACTTCAACAAGGAGGTGAAACACCTATGCTCTGAAAACTATAAAATTTGATGAAGGAAATTGAAATTGATATAAAGAAAAGGAAATATATCCTTTGTCCCTAGATTTGAGGAACTAATGTTATAAAAATGACCATCAATCCCAATGAAATCTACGGATTTAATGCAATCCCTATCAAAATACCTGTGACATTTTTCACAGAACTAGAACAAATATTTTTAAAATTCACAGAACTAAGACGAATAATCCTTAAGCCACCCTAAAATTCATAGAACAACTATTTCTAAAACTAGGACAACAAAAGACCCCCAGTTTTCAAAGGGCTCTTCATAATAAAGGACAAAGCTAGAGGTTCAACCCTACCAGACTTCAGACTATACTACAGGGTGGTATTTGCTCCAAAACAGACACATAGGTCCGTGGAACAGAAGACAGAGCCCAGAAATAATCCCGCACACTTATGATCAATTAATCTATGACAAAAGAGGCAGGAATATACAAAGAGAAAAGACCGTCTCTTCAACAAGTGGTGCTGGGAAAACTGGACAGCCATATGTATAACAGTGAGAGTAGAACATTCCCTCACACCATATACAAAAACAAACTCAAAATGGGCTAAAGACCTAAATGTAAGACCTGAAAATATAAAACTCTTAGAAGAAAACATAGGCAGAACACTCTTTGACAGAAATTGTAGCATTACTTTTTTGGATCTGTATCCCAAGGCCAAGGAAATAAAAGCAAAAATAAACAAATGGGACATAATTACACTTAAAAGGTTTTGCACAGCAAAGGAAGCAGTTGAGAAGATAGAAAGACAACCTATGAAATGTGAGAAAATATTTGCAAATGATGTGACTGACTCGGTGTTAATGTCCAAATTATACAAACATCTCATACAACTCAAAGGCAAAAAAGACAAACAACCCAACCAAAAAATCAGTTACTGGGCACATGATTCTACTGAGACAATTCTTCAGCAGAACAAATTAAGATGATGCTCTTTAAATAAAACTGGAGTATTCAAACTAACGAGCTCATTTTAAAGGAACTATTACTGACTGTCACCCGTGACCGGCATATAATGGTTGCTTGCATATTTGTTGTCTATGTCAGGGAATGAATGGTATGCTCTGCCAATTACTGGCAGTATATAAAGGTCCATGGGAAGTAGACGACACACACACTTCAGAAACATCCTCTTGCAACCCACCTGAATCCACTTCCCTTGACAACATGTGTTGCAACTACTACGGCAACTCTTGTGGCTATGGCCATGGATTTAGTCCCTATTACCGCTGTGGATATGGGACTCGCTATGGCTGTGGCTATGGCTCAGGATACGGCTGTGGCTATGGCTCCCCTTATGGCTGTGTTTATGGACCAGGATATGGCTGTGGATATGACACTGGCCGCTGCTGCTACTGGCCAGTTTGCTACTGGAGATGTTATTCTTCTTGCTGCTAAAACATCACCATCCAAACCTCGTGTGTTCCTGAAATGACACATCTAAAGATACTGAGATTCAAGGATCTATAACCCATGATGTCTATATCCAGGAAACTACATGCCTAACAGAGGCTTTGACCTCCAACTACCCATTTTTAGATTGACATCTTTGTGGCTTGAGGTTCCATGATAGCGTCTGCTTATTGTCTGAAAGTTAGCCTTTAACTTCCTTAATCTCTGATTCACTGTTATGACTGTGTTGATGATCCTAACATCCTCCAGTTGGGGAAATCACTCATTCTCAATAAAAAAGGTGCATTGTTTCTAACAAACCTTTGTGTACTTGCTTGTGAATTAGTCATTTTTTGAGATGTTATGGCCTCTGGTGAAAGTTGGGTAATATCTTGCCTGAACCTTGAGTTCTTCCTTGATATAATACAAGCATTTCTTCTTACATTTGCACCAGAAAAAAATGTCTCCTCCTCCTATTTCTTGTTTCTCACATACTCAGGCGCTCATACACCCAGGCACAAATCTCACAGTATTTCACGACTGTGCTTTGCAGATCCCACTTTGTCTAGGTTGGAGCTGGAGGGGAAAGAGGAGGGGGAATGACACTTTATTCAGGATGTGAATGCAGAGTCCAAGGTAGAGAAGAGGTGCCCTGAGTGCTTAAAGGAATTGAAGAGATATTTTCCAGAATTAATGAGGAATTAGAATTAGACATAGGTATGGAAAACACGAGAATAAAGAACTAAGCAACAGATAAGTGAGAATAAACATATTCTCTTATATCACCTGCCTTTGATGGAACTGAAAATGTATTTGTTTTCATATATCGTGGTTGAGGAAATTGATTGCGGTCACTTAATTGACAAATAGTTTTGAGTAGTTTAGAAAGGGCCTCATCTTAGTGAAGACAAAGTAGGAAAATTATAGACAAGTTACTTGCTCTCACAGTGTTTATATTCTAGTACGTTAAGATAGAAAAACAGAGAGTAGAAAACAATTAAGATGATTTCAAACTGACAGTTGGGAGGGGGGACTAACACCGGTTTATGGGAAAGAGAGAAAGGATCGAAGTATCAGAGGGGTGGTTCAGGGAGGTATTTTGAAGTTGTGATGAGCTGATGCCAATGGCAAAGGAAGATTAGAAAGGGCAGTAGCAAGCGTAAAGTGGGAAAAGAAGTCCGTGAAGTTTTGGCAGAATATGATTTACTAGGCATGTATGAGTTCACTTATATATCCAGAAAAGAGTCTTCACGAACTCTTCCCATACTTTCAAAGTCATTAGTGTTGTGACTCCTTAGTTAAAGAACATCTGAGACACTCAGCTTTACAGAAGTGAGAAAACGGTGGTAATATTTACAAGTATCCTCTAATTTATATGTGCCACACAAATGTTTGACTTCATATTCTTATCGGAGAAATATTGTTTGAGTGTAAGTTAGGTGCCAGGCACTGTTCTCAGAGCTGATTATGCAGTGATGTACAGAATCGATATGGTTTCTCTTGTTTTGCATCCATATCCAGATGTTTGAATGGAAAGGTATTCGAAGTAATGCAGTAAAGATAGAAGAATTTTCACTAACCCATGGGTATTGTGGGAAGAAAGTGTGTGTTGGCAGGGTATTGAAAAGTGGCGTGCGTATCACAGGTAATTTGTGAAGTAAAATTGATAGTTTTGAATTTAAAAGATGACAGAAAAGGAAAGAAACTGAAGAATAAGAAAAATTGGAGTGGAGGTATATTTTCTTTATGTTTATTGTTGTGGATTAAACATAGCAGAGTGATCAGATTAGAGCAGTGACGAATATCAGAAAAAAATAGGTAGAAAGATTTCTCAGCTGAAAGAAAATGTTCCAATCATGAATGTTCTCAGAAAATGAAATCAGCAGCTTCGTGAAAATTCCTGTTGAAGCCACTCTATAGACTACTGGATCATAGCTCATTTTGTGTTGTTGAAATGTGGGATTCCAGTGGAAGGAATCACCTTCCAGAGTTTATACTCCCTTCCAACTTGGATTTCCTAATTGTTACTATAAAAAGTTACTTTCATTTTGATCAGAAAGGAAAGAGGAGAAATAACAGCGGATACCACAGACATACAAAACATCATAAGCAATACTATGAACAGTTATATGGCAACAAATTGGACAGCCTAGAAGAAACAGACAAATTTCTAGAAACATACAGAATGACTAGACTGAATCAAGAAGAAACAGAACATTTGAACAGATTGATCACTAGAAGTGAAGTCGAATCTGTAATTTGAAAAACTCCCAGCAAACAAAAGTCCAGGACCAGAGAGCTTCACAGGGGAATTCTATCAAACATAAAAAGAAGAACTTATACCAATCCTTCTCGAAATGTTCCAGAAAACTGAAGATGAGCAAACACTCCCAAATTCATTCGACAAGGCCACCATTACCCTGATACCAAAGCCAGACAAAGAGATTATAGATAAAAGAAAATTATAGTCCAATATCTTCGATGAACAATAGATGCAAAAGTCCTCACCAAAATATTAGCAAACCAAATCCAATAATACACAAAAGGATCATACGCCATGATCAAGTTGGATTTATTCCAGGGGCACAAGGATGGATTAGCATGTGCAAATCAATCAATGTGATACACCACATCAACCAAAAGAAAGACCAAAATCACATGATCACATCAATAGATGCAGATAAAGCATTGGAAAAAATTCAACTTCGATTCATGATAAAAATCCTTGCCAAAGTGGGTGTAGAGGGAAAATACATAAGCATAATAAAGGCCATTTACGACAAACCAACAGCCAACACAATACTCAATGGTGAAAAGGTGAAAGCCTTCCTCCTCAATTCAGGAAGGAGACAAGGATGATGACTGTTTCCCCTTCTACTTAAATTGGAAGTTCTAGCCGCAGCAGTCGTAAGAAAAAGAAATTAAGTGTATGCAGATTGGAACGGAAGAGTTAACACCGTAACTATTTGCCGATGATATGGTACTTCATATAGAGAACTCTACAGTCTCCACCCAAAAACCATTAGAACCAATAAACAAATACAAGATTAACATACAGAAATCTGTTGTGTTTCTATACACTAATGAGGAAATGTTAGGAAGAGAAAGTAAAACAAATCCCATTTAAAACTGCATCAAAAATTACCTAGGAAGAAACTTCAACAAGGAGGTGAAACACCTATGCTCTGAAAACTATAAAATTTGATGAAGGAAATGGAAATTGATATAAAGAAAAGGAAATATATCCTTTGTCCCTAGATTTGAGGAACTAATGTTATAAAAATGACCATCAATCCCAATGAAATCTACGGATTTAATGCAATCCCTATCAAAATACCTGTGACATATTTCACAGAACTAGAACAAATATTTTTAAAATTCACAGAACTAAGACGAATAATCCTTAAACCACCCTAAAATTCATAGAACAACTATTTCTAAAACTAGGACAACAAAAGACCCCCAGTTTTCAAAGGGCTCTTCATAATAAAGGACAAAGCTAGAGGTTCAACCCTACCAGACTTCAGACTATACTACAGGGTGGTATTTGCTCCAAAACAGACACATAGGTCCGTGGAACAGAAGACAGAGCCCAGAAATAATCCCGCACACTTATGATCAATTAATCTATGACAAAAGAGGCAGGAATATACAAAGAGAAAAGACCGTCTCTTCAACAAGTGGTGCTGGGAAAACTGGACAGCCATATGTATAACAGTGAGAGTAGAACATTCCCTCACACCATATACAAAAACAAACTCAAAATGGGCTAAAGACCTAAATGTAAGACCTGAAAATATAAAACTCTTAGAAGAAAACATAGGCAGAACACTCTTTGACAGAAATTGTAGCATTACTTTTTTGGATCTGTATCCCAAGGCCAAGGAAATAAAAGCAAAAATAAACAAATGGGACATAATTACACTTAAAAGGTTTTGCACAGCAAAGGAAGCAGTTGAGAAGATAGAAAGACAACCTATGAAATGTGAGAAAATATTTGCAAATGATGTGACTGACTCGGTGTTAATGTCCAAATTATACAAACATCTCATACAACTCAAAGGCAAAAAAGACAAACAACCCAACCAAAAAATCAGTTACTGGGCACATGATTCTACTGAGACAATTCTTCAGCAGAACAAATTAAGATGATGCTCTTTAAATAAAACTGGAGTATTCAAACTAACGAGCTCATTTTAAAGGAACTATTACTGACTGTCACCCGTGACCGGCATATAATGGTTGCTTGCATATTTGTTGTCTATGTCAGGGAATGAATGGTATGCTCTGCCAATTACTGGCAGTATATAAAGGTCCATGGGAAGTAGACGACACACACACTTCAGAAACATCCTCTTGCAACCCACCTGAATCCACTTCCCTTGACAACATGTGTTGCAACTACTACGGCAACTCTTGTGGCTATGGCCATGGATTTAGTCCCTATTACCGCTGTGGATATGGGACTCGCTATGGCTGTGGCTATGGCTCAGGATACGGCTGTGGCTATGGCTCCCCTTATGGCTGTGTTTATGGACCAGGATATGGCTGTGGATATGACACTGGCCGCTGCTGCTACTGGCCAGTTTGCTACTGGAGATGTTATTCTTCTTGCTGCTAAAACATCACCATCCAAACCTCGTGTGTTCCTGAAATGACACATCTAAAGATACTGAGATTCAAGGATCTATAACCCATGATGTCTATATCCAGGAAACTACATGCCTAACAGAGGCTTTGACCTCCAACTACCCATTTTTAGATTGACATCTTTGTGGCTTGAGGTTCCATGATAGCGTCTGCTTATTGTCTGAAAGTTAGCCTTTAACTTCCTTAATCTCTGATTCACTGTTATGACTGTGTTGATGATCCTAACATCCTCCAGTTGGGGAAATCACTCATTCTCAATAAAAAAGGTGCATTGTTTCTAACAAACCTTTGTGTACTTGCTTGTGAATTAGTCATTTTTTGAGATGTTATGGCCTCTGGTGAAAGTTGGGTAATATCTTGCCTGAACCTTGAGTTCTTCCTTGATATAATACAAGCATTTCTTCTTACATTTGCACCAGAAAAAAATGTCTCCTCCTCCTATTTCTTGTTTCTCACATACTCAGGCGCTCATACACCCAGGCACAAATCTCACAGTATTTCACGACTGTGCTTTGCAGATCCCACTTTGTCTAGGTTGGAGCTGGAGGGGAAAGAGGAGGGGGAATGACACTTTATTCAGGATGTGAATGCAGAGTCCAAGGTAGAGAAGAGGTGCCCTGAGTGCTTAAAGGAATTGAAGAGATATTTTCCAGAATTAATGAGGAATTAGAATTAGACATAGGTATGGAAAACACGAGAATAAAGAACTAAGCAACAGATAAGTGAGAATAAACATATTCTCTTATATCACCTGCCTTTGATGGAACTGAAAATGTATTTGTTTTCATATATCGTGGTTGAGGAAATTGATTGCGGTCACTTAATTGACAAATAGTTTTGAGTAGTTTAGAAAGGGCCTCATCTTAGTGAAGACAAAGTAGGAAAATTATAGACAAGTTACTTGCTCTCACAGTGTTTATATTCTAGTACGTTAAGATAGAAAAACAGAGAGTAGAAAACAATTAAGATGATTTCAAACTGACAGTTGGGAGGGGGGACTAACACCGGTTTATGGGAAAGAGAGAAAGGATCGAAGTATCAGAGGGGTGGTTCAGGGAGGTATTTTGAAGTTGTGATGAGCTGATGCCAATGGCAAAGGAAGATTAGAAAGGGCAGTAGCAAGCGTAAAGTGGGAAAAGAAGTCCGTGAAGTTTTGGCAGAATATGATTTACTAGGCATGTATGAGTTCACTTATATATCCAGAAAAGAGTCTTCACGAACTCTTCCCATACTTTCAAAGTCATTAGTGTTGTGACTCCTTAGTTAAAGAACATCTGAGACACTCAGCTTTACAGAAGTGAGAAAACGGTGGTAATATTTACAAGTATCCTCTAATTTATATGTGCCACACAAATGTTTGACTTCATATTCTTATCGGAGAAATATTGTTTGAGTGTAAGTTAGGTGCCAGGCACTGTTCTCAGAGCTGATTATGCAGTGATGTACAGAATCGATATGGTTTCTCTTGTTTTGCATCCATATCCAGATGTTTGAATGGAAAGGTATTCGAAGTAATGCAGTAAAGATAGAAGAATTTTCACTAACCCATGGGTATTGTGGGAAGAAAGTGTGTGTTGGCAGGGTATTGAAAAGTGGCGTGCGTATCACAGGTAATTTGTGAAGTAAAATTGATAGTTTTGAATTTAAAAGATGACAGAAAAGGAAAGAAACTGAAGAATAAGAAAAATTGGAGTGGAGGTATATTTTCTTTATGTTTATTGTTGTGGATTAAACATAGCAGAGTGATCAGATTAGAGCAGTGACGAATATCAGAAAAAAATAGGTAGAAAGATTTCTCAGCTGAAAGAAAATGTTCCAATCATGAATGTTCTCAGAAAATGAAATCAGCAGCTTCGTGAAAATTCCTGTTGAAGCCACTCTATAGACTACTGGATCATAGCTCATTTTGTGTTGTTGAAATGTGGGATTCCAGTGGAAGGAATCACCTTCCAGAGTTTATACTCCCTTCCAACTTGGATTTCCTAATTGTTACTATAAAAAGTTACTTTCATTTTGATCAGAAAGGAAAGAGGAGAAATAACAGCGGATACCACAGACATACAAAACATCATAAGCAATACTATGAACAGTTATATGGCAACAAATTGGACAGCCTAGAAGAAACAGACAAATTTCTAGAAACATACAGAATGACTAGACTGAATCAAGAAGAAACAGAACATTTGAACAGATTGATCACTAGAAGTGAAGTCGAATCTGTAATTTGAAAAACTCCCAGCAAACAAAAGTCCAGGACCAGAGAGCTTCACAGGGGAATTCTATCAAACATAAAAAGAAGAACTTATACCAATCCTTCTCGAAATGTTCCAGAAAACTGAAGATGAGCAAACACTCCCAAATTCATTCGACAAGGCCACCATTACCCTGATACCAAAGCCAGACAAAGAGATTATAGATAAAAGAAAATTATAGTCCAATATCTTCGATGAACAATAGATGCAAAAGTCCTCACCAAAATATTAGCAAACCAAATCCAATAATACACAAAAGGATCATACGCCATGATCAAGTTGGATTTATTCCAGGGGCACAAGGATGGATTAGCATGTGCAAATCAATCAATGTGATACACCACATCAACCAAAAGAAAGACCAAAATCACATGATCACATCAATAGATGCAGATAAAGCATTGGAAAAAATTCAACTTCGATTCATGATAAAAATCCTTGCCAAAGTGGGTGTAGAGGGAAAATACATTAGCATAATAAAGGCCATTTACGACAAACCAACAGCCAACACAATACTCAATGGTGAAAAGGTGAAAGCCTTCCTCCTCAATTCAGGAAGGAGACAAGGATGATGACTGTTTCCCCTTCTACTTAAATTGGAAGTTCTAGCCGCAGCAGTCGTAAGAAAAAGAAATTAAGTGTATGCAGATTGGAACGGAAGAGTTAACACCGTAACTATTTGCCGATGATATGGTACTTCATATAGAGAACTCTACAGTCTCCACCCAAAAACCATTAGAACCAATAAACAAATACAAGATTAACATACAGAAATCTGTTGTGTTTCTATACACTAATGAGGAAATGTTAGGAAGAGAAAGTAAAACAAATCCCATTTAAAACTGCATCAAAAATTACCTAGGAAGAAACTTCAACAAGGAGGTGAAACACCTATGCTCTGAAAACTATAAAATTTGATGAAGGAAATTGAAATTGATATAAAGAAAAGGAAATATATCCTTTGTCCCTAGATTTGAGGAACTAATGTTATAAAAATGACCATCAATCCCAATGAAATCTACGGATTTAATGCAATCCCTATCAAAATACCTGTGACATTTTTCACAGAACTAGAACAAATATTTTTAAAATTCACAGAACTAAGACGAATAATCCTTAAGCCACCCTAAAATTCATAGAACAACTATTTCTAAAACTAGGACAACAAAAGACCCCCAGTTTTCAAAGGGCTCTTCATAATAAAGGACAAAGCTAGAGGTTCAACCCTACCAGACTTCAGACTATACTACAGGGTGGTATTTGCTCCAAAACAGACACATAGGTCCGTGGAACAGAAGACAGAGCCCAGAAATAATCCCGCACACTTATGATCAATTAATCTATGACAAAAGAGGCAGGAATATACAAAGAGAAAAGACCGTCTCTTCAACAAGTGGTGCTGGGAAAACTGGACAGCCATATGTATAACAGTGAGAGTAGAACATTCCCTCACACCATATACAAAAACAAACTCAAAATGGGCTAAAGACCTAAATGTAAGACCTGAAAATATAAAACTCTTAGAAGAAAACATAGGCAGAACACTCTTTGACAGAAATTGTAGCATTACTTTTTTGGATCTGTATCCCAAGGCCAAGGAAATAAAAGCAAAAATAAACAAATGGGACATAATTACACTTAAAAGGTTTTGCACAGCAAAGGAAGCAGTTGAGAAGATAGAAAGACAACCTATGAAATGTGAGAAAATATTTGCAAATGATGTGACTGACTCGGTGTTAATGTCCAAATTATACAAACATCTCATACAACTCAAAGGCAAAAAAGACAAACAACCCAACCAAAAAATCAGTTACTGGGCACATGATTCTACTGAGACAATTCTTCAGCAGAACAAATTAAGATGATGCTCTTTAAATAAAACTGGAGTATTCAAACTAACGAGCTCATTTTAAAGGAACTATTACTGACTGTCACCCGTGACCGGCATATAATGGTTGCTTGCATATTTGTTGTCTATGTCAGGGAATGAATGGTATGCTCTGCCAATTACTGGCAGTATATAAAGGTCCATGGGAAGTAGACGACACACACACTTCAGAAACATCCTCTTGCAACCCACCTGAATCCACTTCCCTTGACAACATGTGTTGCAACTACTACGGCAACTCTTGTGGCTATGGCCATGGATTTAGTCCCTATTACCGCTGTGGATATGGGACTCGCTATGGCTGTGGCTATGGCTCAGGATACGGCTGTGGCTATGGCTCCCCTTATGGCTGTGTTTATGGACCAGGATATGGCTGTGGATATGACACTGGCCGCTGCTGCTACTGGCCAGTTTGCTACTGGAGATGTTATTCTTCTTGCTGCTAAAACATCACCATCCAAACCTCGTGTGTTCCTGAAATGACACATCTAAAGATACTGAGATTCAAGGATCTATAACCCATGATGTCTATATCCAGGAAACTACATGCCTAACAGAGGCTTTGACCTCCAACTACCCATTTTTAGATTGACATCTTTGTGGCTTGAGGTTCCATGATAGCGTCTGCTTATTGTCTGAAAGTTAGCCTTTAACTTCCTTAATCTCTGATTCACTGTTATGACTGTGTTGATGATCCTAACATCCTCCAGTTGGGGAAATCACTCATTCTCAATAAAAAAGGTGCATTGTTTCTAACAAACCTTTGTGTACTTGCTTGTGAATTAGTCATTTTTTGAGATGTTATGGCCTCTGGTGAAAGTTGGGTAATATCTTGCCTGAACCTTGAGTTCTTCCTTGATATAATACAAGCATTTCTTCTTACATTTGCACCAGAAAAAAATGTCTCCTCCTCCTATTTCTTGTTTCTCACATACTCAGGCGCTCATACACCCAGGCACAAATCTCACAGTATTTCACGACTGTGCTTTGCAGATCCCACTTTGTCTAGGTTGGAGCTGGAGGGGAAAGAGGAGGGGGAATGACACTTTATTCAGGATGTGAATGCAGAGTCCAAGGTAGAGAAGAGGTGCCCTGAGTGCTTAAAGGAATTGAAGAGATATTTTCCAGAATTAATGAGGAATTAGAATTAGACATAGGTATGGAAAACACGAGAATAAAGAACTAAGCAACAGATAAGTGAGAATAAACATATTCTCTTATATCACCTGCCTTTGATGGAACTGAAAATGTATTTGTTTTCATATATCGTGGTTGAGGAAATTGATTGCGGTCACTTAATTGACAAATAGTTTTGAGTAGTTTAGAAAGGGCCTCATCTTAGTGAAGACAAAGTAGGAAAATTATAGACAAGTTACTTGCTCTCACAGTGTTTATATTCTAGTACGTTAAGATAGAAAAACAGAGAGTAGAAAACAATTAAGATGATTTCAAACTGACAGTTGGGAGGGGGGACTAACACCGGTTTATGGGAAAGAGAGAAAGGATCGAAGTATCAGAGGGGTGGTTCAGGGAGGTATTTTGAAGTTGTGATGAGCTGATGCCAATGGCAAAGGAAGATTAGAAAGGGCAGTAGCAAGCGTAAAGTGGGAAAAGAAGTCCGTGAAGTTTTGGCAGAATATGATTTACTAGGCATGTATGAGTTCACTTATATATCCAGAAAAGAGTCTTCACGAACTCTTCCCATACTTTCAAAGTCATTAGTGTTGTGACTCCTTAGTTAAAGAACATCTGAGACACTCAGCTTTACAGAAGTGAGAAAACGGTGGTAATATTTACAAGTATCCTCTAATTTATATGTGCCACACAAATGTTTGACTTCATATTCTTATCGGAGAAATATTGTTTGAGTGTAAGTTAGGTGCCAGGCACTGTTCTCAGAGCTGATTATGCAGTGATGTACAGAATCGATATGGTTTCTCTTGTTTTGCATCCATATCCAGATGTTTGAATGGAAAGGTATTCGAAGTAATGCAGTAAAGATAGAAGAATTTTCACTAACCCATGGGTATTGTGGGAAGAAAGTGTGTGTTGGCAGGGTATTGAAAAGTGGCGTGCGTATCACAGGTAATTTGTGAAGTAAAATTGATAGTTTTGAATTTAAAAGATGACAGAAAAGGAAAGAAACTGAAGAATAAGAAAAATTGGAGTGGAGGTATATTTTCTTTATGTTTATTGTTGTGGATTAAACATAGCAGAGTGATCAGATTAGAGCAGTGACGAATATCAGAAAAAAATAGGTAGAAAGATTTCTCAGCTGAAAGAAAATGTTCCAATCATGAATGTTCTCAGAAAATGAAATCAGCAGCTTCGTGAAAATTCCTGTTGAAGCCACTCTATAGACTACTGGATCATAGCTCATTTTGTGTTGTTGAAATGTGGGATTCCAGTGGAAGGAATCACCTTCCAGAGTTTATACTCCCTTCCAACTTGGATTTCCTAATTGTTACTATAAAAAGTTACTTTCATTTTGATCAGAAAGGAAAGAGGAGAAATAACAGCGGATACCACAGACATACAAAACATCATAAGCAATACTATGAACAGTTATATGGCAACAAATTGGACAGCCTAGAAGAAACAGACAAATTTCTAGAAACATACAGAATGACTAGACTGAATCAAGAAGAAACAGAACATTTGAACAGATTGATCACTAGAAGTGAAGTCGAATCTGTAATTTGAAAAACTCCCAGCAAACAAAAGTCCAGGACCAGAGAGCTTCACAGGGGAATTCTATCAAACATAAAAAGAAGAACTTATACCAATCCTTCTCGAAATGTTCCAGAAAACTGAAGATGAGCAAACACTCCCAAATTCATTCGACAAGGCCACCATTACCCTGATACCAAAGCCAGACAAAGAGATTATAGATAAAAGAAAATTATAGTCCAATATCTTCGATGAACAATAGATGCAAAAGTCCTCACCAAAATATTAGCAAACCAAATCCAATAATACACAAAAGGATCATACGCCATGATCAAGTTGGATTTATTCCAGGGGCACAAGGATGGATTAGCATGTGCAAATCAATCAATGTGATACACCACATCAACCAAAAGAAAGACCAAAATCACATGATCACATCAATAGATGCAGATAAAGCATTGGAAAAAATTCAACTTCGATTCATGATAAAAATCCTTGCCAAAGTGGGTGTAGAGGGAAAATACATTAGCATAATAAAGGCCATTTACGACAAACCAACAGCCAACACAATACTCAATGGTGAAAAGGTGAAAGCCTTCCTCCTCAATTCAGGAAGGAGACAAGGATGATGACTGTTTCCCCTTCTACTTAAATTGGAAGTTCTAGCCGCAGCAGTCGTAAGAAAAAGAAATTAAGTGTATGCAGATTGGAACGGAAGAGTTAACACCGTAACTATTTGCCGATGATATGGTACTTCATATAGAGAACTCTACAGTCTCCACCCAAAAACCATTAGAACCAATAAACAAATACAAGATTAACATACAGAAATCTGTTGTGTTTCTATACACTAATGAGGAAATGTTAGGAAGAGAAAGTAAAACAAATCCCATTTAAAACTGCATCAAAAATTACCTAGGAAGAAACTTCAACAAGGAGGTGAAACACCTATGCTCTGAAAACTATAAAATTTGATGAAGGAAATTGAAATTGATATAAAGAAAAGGAAATATATCCTTTGTCCCTAGATTTGAGGAACTAATGTTATAAAAATGACCATCAATCCCAATGAAATCTATGGATTTAATGCAATCCCTATCAAAATACCTGTGACATTTTTCACAGAACTAGAACAAATATTTTTAAAATTCACAGAACTAAGACGAATAATCCTTAAGCCACCCTAAAATTCATAGAACAACTATTTCTAAAACTAGGACAACAAAAGACCCCCAGTTTTCAAAGGGCTCTTCATAATAAAGGACAAAGCTAGAGGTTCAACCCTACCAGACTTCAGACTATACTACAGGGTGGTATTTGCTCCAAAACAGACACATAGGTCCGTGGAACAGAAGACAGAGCCCAGAAATAATCCCGCACACTTATGATCAATTAATCTATGACAAAAGAGGCAGGAATATACAAAGAGAAAAGACCGTCTCTTCAACAAGTGGTGCTGGGAAAACTGGACAGCCATATGTATAACAGTGAGAGTAGAACATTCCCTCACACCATATACAAAAACAAACTCAAAATGGGCTAAAGACCTAAATGTAAGACCTGAAAATATAAAACTCTTAGAAGAAAACATAGGCAGAACACTCTTTGACAGAAATTGTAGCATTACTTTTTTGGATCTGTATCCCAAGGCCAAGGAAATAAAAGCAAAAATAAACAAATGGGACATAATTACACTTAAAAGGTTTTGCACAGCAAAGGAAGCAGTTGAGAAGATAGAAAGACAACCTATGAAATGTGAGAAAATATTTGCAAATGATGTGACTGACTCGGTGTTAATGTCCAAATTATACAAACATCTCATACAACTCAAAGGCAAAAAAGACAAACAACCCAACCAAAAAATCAGTTACTGGGCACATGATTCTACTGAGACAATTCTTCAGCAGAACAAATTAAGATGATGCTCTTTAAATAAAACTGGAGTATTCAAACTAACGAGCTCATTTTAAAGGAACTATTACTGACTGTCACCCGTGACCGGCATATAATGGTTGCTTGCATATTTGTTGTCTATGTCAGGGAATGAATGGTATGCTCTGCCAATTACTGGCAGTATATAAAGGTCCATGGGAAGTAGACGACACACACACTTCAGAAACATCCTCTTGCAACCCACCTGAATCCACTTCCCTTGACAACATGTGTTGCAACTACTACGGCAACTCTTGTGGCTATGGCCATGGATTTAGTCCCTATTACCGCTGTGGATATGGGACTCGCTATGGCTGTGGCTATGGCTCAGGATACGGCTGTGGCTATGGCTCCCCTTATGGCTGTGTTTATGGACCAGGATATGGCTGTGGATATGACACTGGCCGCTGCTGCTACTGGCCAGTTTGCTACTGGAGATGTTATTCTTCTTGCTGCTAAAACATCACCATCCAAACCTCGTGTGTTCCTGAAATGACACATCTAAAGATACTGAGATTCAAGGATCTATAACCCATGATGTCTATATCCAGGAAACTACATGCCTAACAGAGGCTTTGACCTCCAACTACCCATTTTTAGATTGACATCTTTGTGGCTTGAGGTTCCATGATAGCGTCTGCTTATTGTCTGAAAGTTAGCCTTTAACTTCCTTAATCTCTGATTCACTGTTATGACTGTGTTGATGATCCTAACATCCTCCAGTTGGGGAAATCACTCATTCTCAATAAAAAAGGTGCATTGTTTCTAACAAACCTTTGTGTACTTGCTTGTGAATTAGTCATTTTTTGAGATGTTATGGCCTCTGGTGCAAGTTGGGTAATATCTTGCCTGAACCTTGAGTTCTTCCTTGATATAATACAAGCATTTCTTCTTACATTTGCACCAGAAAAAAATGTCTCCTCCTCCTATTTCTTGTTTCTCACATACTCAGGCGCTCATACACCCAGGCACAAATCTCACAGTATTTGACGACTGTGCTTTGCAGATCCCACTTTGTCTAGGTTGGAGCTGGAGGGGAAAGAGGAGGGGGAATGACACTTTATTCAGGATGTGAATGCAGAGTCCAAGGTAGAGAAGAGGTGCCCTGAGTGCTTAAAGGAATTGAAGAGATATTTTCCAGAATTAATGAGGAATTAGAATTAGACATAGGTATGGAAAACACGAGAATAAAGAACTAAGCAACAGATAAGTGAGAATAAACATATTCTCTTATATCACCTGCCTTTGATGGAACTGAAAATGTATTTGTTTTCATATATCGTGGTTGAGGAAATTGATTGCGGTCACTTAATTGACAAATAGTTTTGAGTAGTTTAGAAAGGGCCTCATCTTAGTGAAGACAAAGTAGGAAAATTATAGACAAGTTACTTGCTCTCACAGTGTTTATATTCTAGTACGTTAAGATAGAAAAACAGAGAGTAGAAAACAATTAAGATGATTTCAAACTGACAGTTGGGAGGGGGGACTAACACCGGTTTATGGGAAAGAGAGAAAGGATCGAAGTATCAGAGGGGTGGTTCAGGGAGGTATTTTGAAGTTGTGATGAGCTGATGCCAATGGCAAAGGAAGATTAGAAAGGGCAGTAGCAAGCGTAAAGTGGGAAAAGAAGTCCGTGAAGTTTTGGCAGAATATGATTTACTAGGCATGTATGAGTTCACTTATATATCCAGAAAAGAGTCTTCACGAACTCTTCCCATACTTTCAAAGTCATTAGTGTTGTGACTCCTTAGTTAAAGAACATCTGAGACACTCAGCTTTACAGAAGTGAGAAAACGGTGGTAATATTTACAAGTATCCTCTAATTTATATGTGCCACACAAATGTTTGACTTCCTATTCTTATCGGAGAAATATTGTTTGAGTGTAAGTTATGTGCCAGGCACTGTTCTCAGAGCTGATTATGCAGTGATGTACAGAATCGATATGGTTTCTCTTGTTTTGCATCCATATCCAGATGTTTGAATGGAAAGGTATTCGAAGTAATGCAGTAAAGATAGAAGAATTTTCACTAACCCATGGGTATTGTGGGAAGAAAGTGTGTGTTGGCAGGGTATTGAAAAGTGGCGTGCGTATCACAGGTAATTTGTGAAGTAAAATTGATAGTTTTGAATTTAAAAGATGACAGAAAAGGAAAGAAACTGAAGAATAAGAAAAATTGGAGTGGAGGTATATTTTCTTTATGTTTATTGTTGTGGATTAAACATAGCAGAGTGATCAGATTAGAGCAGTGACGAATATCAGAAAAAAATAGGTAGAAAGATTTCTCAGCTGAAAGAAAATGTTCCAATCATGAATGTTCTCAGAAAATGAAATCAGCAGCTTCGTGAAAATTCCTGTTGAAGCCACTCTATAGACTACTGGATCATAGCTCATTTTGTGTTGTTGAAATGTGGGATTCCAGTGGAAGGAATCACCTTCCAGAGTTTATACTCCCTTCCAACTTGGATTTCCTAATTGTTACTATAAAAAGTTACTTTCATTTTGATCAGAAAGGAAAGAGGAGAAATAACAGCGGATACCACAGACATACAAAACATCATAAGCAATACTATGAACAGTTATATGCCAACAAATTGGACAGCCTAGAAGAAACAGACAAATTTCTAGAAACATACAGAATGACTAGACTGAATCAAGAAGAAACAGAACATTTGAACAGATTGATCACTAGAAGTGAAGTCGAATCTGTAATTTGAAAAACTCCCAGCAAACAAAAGTCCAGGACCAGAGAGCTTCACAGGGGAATTCTATCAAACATAAAAAGAAGAACTTATACCAATCCTTCTCGAAATGTTCCAGAAAACTGAAGATGAGCAAACACTCCCAAATTCATTCGACAAGGCCACCATTACCCTGATACCAAAGCCAGACAAAGAGATTATAGATAAAAGAAAATTATAGTCCAATATCTTCGATGAACAATAGATGCAAAAGTCCTCACCAAAATATTAGCAAACCAAATCCAATAATACACAAAAGGATCAGACGCCATGATCAAGTTGGATTTATTCCAGGGGCACAAGGATGGATTAGCATGTGCAAATCAATCAATGTGATACACCACATCAACCAAAAGAAAGACCAAAATCACATGATCACATCAATAGATGCAGATAAAGCATTGGAAAAAATTCAACTTCGATTCATGATAAAAATCCTTGCCAAAGTGGGTGTAGAGGGAAAATACATTAGCATAATAAAGGCCATTTACGACAAACCAACAGCCAACACAATACTCAATGGTGAAAAGGTGAAAGCCTTCCTCCTCAATTCAGGAAGGAGACAAGGATGATGACTGTTTCCCCTTCTACTTAAATTGGAAGTTCTAGCCGCAGCAGTCGTAAGAAAAAGAAATTAAGTGTATGCAGATTGGAACGGAAGAGTTAACACCGTAACTATTTGCCGATGATATGGTACTTCATATAGAGAACTCTACAGTCTCCACCCAAAAACCATTAGAACCAATAAACAAATACAAGATTAACATACAGAAATCTGTTGTGTTTCTATACACTAATGAGGAAATGTTAGGAAGAGAAAGTAAAACAAATCCCATTTAAAACTGCATCAAAAATTACCTAGGAAGAAACTTCAACAAGGAGGTGAAACACCTATGCTCTGAAAACTATAAAATTTGATGAAGGAAATTGAAATTGATATAAAGAAAAGGAAATATATCCTTTGTCCCTAGATTTGAGGAACTAATGTTATAAAAATGACCATCAATCCCAATGAAATCTACGGATTTAATGCAATCCCTATCAAAATACCTGTGACATTTTTCACAGAACTAGAACAAATATTTTTAAAATTCACAGAACTAAGACGAATAATCCTTAAGCCACCCTAAAATTCATAGAACAACTATTTCTAAAACTAGGACAACAAAAGACCCCCAGTTTTCAAAGGGCTCTTCATAATAAAGGACAAAGCTAGAGGTTCAACCCTACCAGACTTCAGACTATACTACAGGGTGGTATTTGCTCCAAAACAGACACATAGGTCCGTGGAACAGAAGACAGAGCCCAGAAATAATCCCGCACACTTATGATCAATTAATCTATGACAAAAGAGGCAGGAATATACAAAGAGAAAAGACCGTCTCTTCAACAAGTGGTGCTGGGAAAACTGGACAGCCATATGTATAACAGTGAGAGTAGAACATTCCCTCACACCATATACAAAAACAAACTCAAAATGGGCTAAAGACCTAAATGTAAGACCTGAAAATATAAAACTCTTAGAAGAAAACATAGGCAGAACACTCTTTGACAGAAATTGTAGCATTACTTTTTTGGATCTGTATCCCAAGGCCAAGGAAATAAAAGCAAAAATAAACAAATGGGACATAATTACACTTAAAAGGTTTTGCACAGCAAAGGAAGCAGTTGAGAAGATAGAAAGACAACCTATGAAATGTGAGAAAATATTTGCAAATGATGTGACTGACTCGGTGTTAATGTCCAAATTATACAAACATCTCATACAACTCAAAGGCAAAAAAGACAAACAACCCAACCAAAAAATCAGTTACTGGGCACATGATTCTACTGAGACAATTCTTCAGCAGAACAAATTAAGATGATGCTCTTTAAATAAAACTGGAGTATTCAAACTAACGAGCTCATTTTAAAGGAACTATTACTGACTGTCACCCGTGACCGGCATATAATGGTTGCTTGCATATTTGTTGTCTATGTCAGGGAATGAATGGTATGCTCTGCCAATTACTGGCAGTATATAAAGGTCCATGGGAAGTAGACGACACACACACTTCAGAAACATCCTCTTGCAACCCACCTGAATCCACTTCCCTTGACAACATGTGTTGCAACTACTACGGCAACTCTTGTGGCTATGGCCATGGATTTAGTCCCTATTACCGCTGTGGATATGGGACTCGCTATGGCTGTGGCTATGGCTCAGGATACGGCTGTGGCTATGGCTCCCCTTATGGCTGTGTTTATGGACCAGGATATGGCTGTGGATATGACACTGGCCGCTGCTGCTACTGGCCAGTTTGCTACTGGAGATGTTATTCTTCTTGCTGCTAAAACATCACCATCCAAACCTCGTGTGTTCCTGAAATGACACATCTAAAGATACTGAGATTCAAGGATCTATAACCCATGATGTCTATATCCAGGAAACTACATGCCTAACAGAGGCTTTGACCTCCAACTACCCATTTTTAGATTGACATCTTTGTGGCTTGAGGTTCCATGATAGCGTCTGCTTATTGTCTGAAAGTTAGCCTTTAACTTCCTTAATCTCTGATTCACTGTTATGACTGTGTTGATGATCCTAACATCCTCCAGTTGGGGAAATCACTCATTCTCAATAAAAAAGGTGCATTGTTTCTAACAAACCTTTGTGTACTTGCTTGTGAATTAGTCATTTTTTGAGATGTTATGGCCTCTGGTGAAAGTTGGGTAATATCTTGCCTGAACCTTGAGTTCTTCCTTGATATAATACAAGCATTTCTTCTTACATTTGCACCAGAAAAAAATGTCTCCTCCTCCTATTTCTTGTTTCTCACATACTCAGGCGCTCATACACCCAGGCACAAATCTCACAGTATTTGACGACTGTGCTTTGCAGATCCCACTTTGTCTAGGTTGGAGCTGGAGGGGAAAGAGGAGGGGGAATGACACTTTATTCAGGATGTGAATGCAGAGTCCAAGGTAGAGAAGAGGTGCCCTGAGTGCTTAAAGGAATTGAAGAGATATTTTCCAGAATTAATGAGGAATTAGAATTAGACATAGGTATGGAAAACACGAGAATAAAGAACTAAGCAACAGATAAGTGAGAATAAACATATTCTCTTATATCACCTGCCTTTGATGGAACTGAAAATGTATTTGTTTTCATATATCGTGGTTGAGGAAATTGATTGCGGTCACTTAATTGACAAATAGTTTTGAGTAGTTTAGAAAGGGCCTCATCTTAGTGAAGACAAAGTAGGAAAATTATAGACAAGTTACTTGCTCTCACAGTGTTTATATTCTAGTACGTTAAGATAGAAAAACAGAGAGTAGAAAACAATTAAGATGATTTCAAACTGACAGTTGGGAGGGGGGACTAACACCGGTTTATGGGAAAGAGAGAAAGGATCGAAGTATCAGAGGGGTGGTTCAGGGAGGTATTTTGAAGTTGTGATGAGCTGATGCCAATGGCAAAGGAAGATTAGAAAGGGCAGTAGCAAGCGTAAAGTGGGAAAAGAAGTCCGTGAAGTTTTGGCAGAATATGATTTACTAGGCATGTATGAGTTCACTTATATATCCAGAAAAGAGTCTTCACGAACTCTTCCCATACTTTCAAAGTCATTAGTGTTGTGACTCCTTAGTTAAAGAACATCTGAGACACTCAGCTTTACAGAAGTGAGAAAACGGTGGTAATATTTACAAGTATCCTCTAATTTATATGTGCCACACAAATGTTTGACTTCCTATTCTTATCGGAGAAATATTGTTTGAGTGTAAGTTATGTGCCAGGCACTGTTCTCAGAGCTGATTATGCAGTGATGTACAGAATCGATATGGTTTCTCTTGTTTTGCATCCATATCCAGATGTTTGAATGGAAAGGTATTCGAAGTAATGCAGTAAAGATAGAAGAATTTTCACTAACCCATGGGTATTGTGGGAAGAAAGTGTGTGTTGGCAGGGTATTGAAAAGTGGCGTGCGTATCACAGGTAATTTGTGAAGTAAAATTGATAGTTTTGAATTTAAAAGATGACAGAAAAGGAAAGAAACTGAAGAATAAGAAAAATTGGAGTGGAGGTATATTTTCTTTATGTTTATTGTTGTGGATTAAACATAGCAGAGTGATCAGATTAGAGCAGTGACGAATATCAGAAAAAAATAGGTAGAAAGATTTCTCAGCTGAAAGAAAATGTTCCAATCATGAATGTTCTCAGAAAATGAAATCAGCAGCTTCGTGAAAATTCCTGTTGAAGCCACTCTATAGACTACTGGATCATAGCTCATTTTGTGTTGTTGAAATGTGGGATTCCAGTGGAAGGAATCACCTTCCAGAGTTTATACTCCCTTCCAACTTGGATTTCCTAATTGTTACTATAAAAAGTTACTTTCATTTTGATCAGAAAGGAAAGAGGAGAAATAACAGCGGATACCACAGACATACAAAACATCATAAGCAATACTATGAACAGTTATATGGCAACAAATTGGACAGCCTAGAAGAAACAGACAAATTTCTAGAAACATACAGAATGACTAGACTGAATCAAGAAGAAACAGAACATTTGAACAGATTGATCACTAGAAGTGAAGTCGAATCTGTAATTTGAAAAACTCCCAGCAAACAAAAGTCCAGGACCAGAGAGCTTCACAGGGGAATTCTATCAAACATAAAAAGAAGAACTTATACCAATCCTTCTCGAAATGTTCCAGAAAACTGAAGATGAGCAAACACTCCCAAATTCATTCGACAAGGCCACCATTACCCTGATACCAAAGCCAGACAAAGAGATTATAGATAAAAGAAAATTATAGTCCAATATCTTCGATGAACAATAGATGCAAAAGTCCTCACCAAAATATTAGCAAACCAAATCCAATAATACACAAAAGGATCAGACGCCATGATCAAGTTGGATTTATTCCAGGGGCACAAGGATGGATTAGCATGTGCAAATCAATCAATGTGATACACCACATCAACCAAAAGAAAGACCAAAATCACATGATCACATCAATAGATGCAGATAAAGCATTGGAAAAAATTCAACTTCGATTCATGATAAAAATCCTTGCCAAAGTGGGTGTAGAGGGAAAATACATAAGCATAATAAAGGCCATTTACGACAAACCAACAGCCAACACAATACTCAATGGTGAAAAGGTGAAAGCCTTCCTCCTCAATTCAGGAAGGAGACAAGGATGATGACTGTTTCCCCTTCTACTTAAATTGGAAGTTCTAGCCGCAGCAGTCGTAAGAAAAAGAAATTAAGTGTATGCAGATTGGAACGGAAGAGTTAACACCGTAACTATTTGCCGATGATATGGTACTTCATATAGAGAACTCTACAGTCTCCACCCAAAAACCATTAGAACCAATAAACAAATACAAGATTAACATACAGAAATCTGTTGTGTTTCTATACACTAATGAGGAAATGTTAGGAAGAGAAAGTAAAACAAATCCCATTTAAAACTGCATCAAAAATTACCTAGGAAGAAACTTCAACAAGGAGGTGAAACACCTATGCTCTGAAAACTATAAAATTTGATGAAGGAAATGGAAATTGATATAAAGAAAAGGAAATATATCCTTTGTCCCTAGATTTGAGGAACTAATGTTATAAAAATGACCATCAATCCCAATGAAATCTACGGATTTAATGCAATCCCTATCAAAATACCTGTGACATTTTTCACAGAACTAGAACAAATATTTTTAAAATTCACAGAACTAAGACGAATAATCCTTAAACCACCCTAAAATTCATAGAACAACTATTTCTAAAACTAGGACAACAAAAGACCCCCAGTTTTCAAAGGGCTCTTCATAATAAAGGACAAAGCTAGAGGTTCAACCCTACCAGACTTCAGACTATACTACAGGGTGGTATTTGCTCCAAAACAGACACATAGGTCCGTGGAACAGAAGACAGAGCCCAGAAATAATCCCGCACACTTATGATCAATTAATCTATGACAAAAGAGGCAGGAATATACAAAGAGAAAAGACCGTCTCTTCAACAAGTGGTGCTGGGAAAACTGGACAGCCATATGTATAACAGTGAGAGTAGAACATTCCCTCACACCATATACAAAAACAAACTCAAAATGGGCTAAAGACCTAAATGTAAGACCTGAAAATATAAAACTCTTAGAAGAAAACATAGGCAGAACACTCTTTGACAGAAATTGTAGCATTACTTTTTTGGATCTGTATCCCAAGGCCAAGGAAATAAAAGCAAAAATAAACAAATGGGACATAATTACACTTAAAAGGTTTTGCACAGCAAAGGAAGCAGTTGAGAAGATAGAAAGACAACCTATGAAATGTGAGAAAATATTTGCAAATGATGTGACTGACTCGGTGTTAATGTCCAAATTATACAAACATCTCATACAACTCAAAGGCAAAAAAGACAAACAACCCAACCAAAAAATCAGTTACTGGGCACATGATTCTACTGAGACAATTCTTCAGCAGAACAAATTAAGATGATGCTCTTTAAATAAAACTGGAGTATTCAAACTAACGAGCTCATTTTAAAGGAACTATTACTGACTGTCACCCGTGACCGGCATATAATGGTTGCTTGCATATTTGTTGTCTATGTCAGGGAATGAATGGTATGCTCTGCCAATTACTGGCAGTATATAAAGGTCCATGGGAAGTAGACGACACACACACTTCAGAAACATCCTCTTGCAACCCACCTGAATCCACTTCCCTTGACAACATGTGTTGCAACTACTACGGCAACTCTTGTGGCTATGGCCATGGATTTAGTCCCTATTACCGCTGTGGATATGGGACTCGCTATGGCTGTGGCTATGGCTCAGGATACGGCTGTGGCTATGGCTCCCCTTATGGCTGTGTTTATGGACCAGGATATGGCTGTGGATATGACACTGGCCGCTGCTGCTACTGGCCAGTTTGCTACTGGAGATGTTATTCTTCTTGCTGCTAAAACATCACCATCCAAACCTCGTGTGTTCCTGAAATGACACATCTAAAGATACTGAGATTCAAGGATCTATAACCCATGATGTCTATATCCAGGAAACTACATGCCTAACAGAGGCTTTGACCTCCAACTACCCATTTTTAGATTGACATCTTTGTGGCTTGAGGTTCCATGATAGCGTCTGCTTATTGTCTGAAAGTTAGCCTTTAACTTCCTTAATCTCTGATTCACTGTTATGACTGTGTTGATGATCCTAACATCCTCCAGTTGGGGAAATCACTCATTCTCAATAAAAAAGGTGCATTGTTTCTAACAAACCTTTGTGTACTTGCTTGTGAATTAGTCATTTTTTGAGATGTTATGGCCTCTGGTGCAAGTTGGGTAATATCTTGCCTGAACCTTGAGTTCTTCCTTGATATAATACAAGCATTTCTTCTTACATTTGCACCAGAAAAAAATGTCTCCTCCTCCTATTTCTTGTTTCTCACATACTCAGGCGCTCATACACCCAGGCACAAATCTCACAGTATTTGACGACTGTGCTTTGCAGATCCCACTTTGTCTAGGTTGGAGCTGGAGGGGAAAGAGGAGGGGGAATGACACTTTATTCAGGATGTGAATGCAGAGTCCAAGGTAGAGAAGAGGTGCCCTGAGTGCTTAAAGGAATTGAAGAGATATTTTCCAGAATTAATGAGGAATTAGAATTAGACATAGGTATGGAAAACACGAGAATAAAGAACTAAGCAACAGATAAGTGAGAATAAACATATTCTCTTATATCACCTGCCTTTGATGGAACTGAAAATGTATTTGTTTTCATATATCGTGGTTGAGGAAATTGATTGCGGTCACTTAATTGACAAATAGTTTTGAGTAGTTTAGAAAGGGCCTCATCTTAGTGAAGACAAAGTAGGAAAATTATAGACAAGTTACTTGCTCTCACAGTGTTTATATTCTAGTACGTTAAGATAGAAAAACAGAGAGTAGAAAACAATTAAGATGATTTCAAACTGACAGTTGGGAGGGGGGACTAACACCGGTTTATGGGAAAGAGAGAAAGGATCGAAGTATCAGAGGGGTGGTTCAGGGAGGTATTTTGAAGTTGTGATGAGCTGATGCCAATGGCAAAGGAAGATTAGAAAGGGCAGTAGCAAGCGTAAAGTGGGAAAAGAAGTCCGTGAAGTTTTGGCAGAATATGATTTACTAGGCATGTATGAGTTCACTTATATATCCAGAAAAGAGTCTTCACGAACTCTTCCCATACTTTCAAAGTCATTAGTGTTGTGACTCCTTAGTTAAAGAACATCTGAGACACTCAGCTTTACAGAAGTGAGAAAACGGTGGTAATATTTACAAGTATCCTCTAATTTATATGTGCCACACAAATGTTTGACTTCCTATTCTTATCGGAGAAATATTGTTTGAGTGTAAGTTATGTGCCAGGCACTGTTCTCAGAGCTGATTATGCAGTGATGTACAGAATCGATATGGTTTCTCTTGTTTTGCATCCATATCCAGATGTTTGAATGGAAAGGTATTCGAAGTAATGCAGTAAAGATAGAAGAATTTTCACTAACCCATGGGTATTGTGGGAAGAAAGTGTGTGTTGGCAGGGTATTGAAAAGTGGCGTGCGTATCACAGGTAATTTGTGAAGTAAAATTGATAGTTTTGAATTTAAAAGATGACAGAAAAGGAAAGAAACTGAAGAATAAGAAAAATTGGAGTGGAGGTATATTTTCTTTATGTTTATTGTTGTGGATTAAACATAGCAGAGTGATGAGATTAGAGCAGTGACGAATATCAGAAAAAAATAGGTAGAAAGATTTCTCAGCTGAAAGAAAATGTTCCAATCATGAATGTTCTCAGAAAATGAAATCAGCAGCTTCGTGAAAATTCCTGTTGAAGCCACTCTATAGACTACTGGATCATAGCTCATTTTGTGTTGTTGAAATGTGGGATTCCAGTGGAAGGAATCACCTTCCAGAGTTTATACTCCCTTCCAACTTGGATTTCCTAATTGTTACTATAAAAAGTTACTTTCATTTTGATCAGAAAGGAAAGAGGAGAAATAACAGCGGATACCACAGACATACAAAACATCATAAGCAATACTATGAACAGTTATATGGCAACAAATTGGACAGCCTAGAAGAAACAGACAAATTTCTAGAAACATACAGAATGACTAGACTGAATCAAGAAGAAACAGAACATTTGAACAGATTGATCACTAGAAGTGAAGTCGAATCTGTAATTTGAAAAACTCCCAGCAAACAAAAGTCCAGGACCAGAGAGCTTCACAGGGGAATTCTATCAAACATAAAAAGAAGAACTTATACCAATCCTTCTCGAAATGTTCCAGAAAACTGAAGATGAGCAAACACTCCCAAATTCATTCGACAAGGCCACCATTACCCTGATACCAAAGCCAGACAAAGAGATTATAGATAAAAGAAAATTATAGTCCAATATCTTCGATGAACAATAGATGCAAAAGTCCTCACCAAAATATTAGCAAACCAAATCCAATAATACACAAAAGGATCAGACGCCATGATCAAGTTGGATTTATTCCAGGGGCACAAGGATGGATTAGCATGTGCAAATCAATCAATGTGATACACCACATCAACCAAAAGAAAGACCAAAATCACATGATCACATCAATAGATGCAGATAAAGCATTGGAAAAAATTCAACTTCGATTCATGATAAAAATCCTTGCCAAAGTGGGTGTAGAGGGAAAATACATAAGCATAATAAAGGCCATTTACGACAAACCAACAGCCAACACAATACTCAATGGTGAAAAGGTGAAAGCCTTCCTCCTCAATTCAGGAAGGAGACAAGGATGATGACTGTTTCCCCTTCTACTTAAATTGGAAGTTCTAGCCGCAGCAGTCGTAAGAAAAAGAAATTAAGTGTATGCAGATTGGAACGGAAGAGTTAACACCGTAACTATTTGCCGATGATATGGTACTTCATATAGAGAACTCTACAGTCTCCACCCAAAAACCATTAGAACCAATAAACAAATACAAGATTAACATACAGAAATCTGTTGTGTTTCTATACACTAATGAGGAAATGTTAGGAAGAGAAAGTAAAACAAATCCCATTTAAAACTGCATCAAAAATTACCTAGGAAGAAACTTCAACAAGGAGGTGAAACACCTATGCTCTGAAAACTATAAAATTTGATGAAGGAAATGGAAATTGATATAAAGAAAAGGAAATATATCCTTTGTCCCTAGATTTGAGGAACTAATGTTATAAAAATGACCATCAATCCCAATGAAATCTACGGATTTAATGCAATCCCTATCAAAATACCTGTGACATTTTTCACAGAACTAGAACAAATATTTTTAAAATTCACAGAACTAAGACGAATAATCCTTAAGCCACCCTAAAATTCATAGAACAACTATTTCTAAAACTAGGACAACAAAAGACCCCCAGTTTTCAAAGGGCTCTTCATAATAAAGGACAAAGCTAGAGGTTCAACCCTACCAGACTTCAGACTATACTACAGGGTGGTATTTGCTCCAAAACAGACACATAGGTCCGTGGAACAGAAGACAGAGCCCAGAAATAATCCCGCACACTTATGATCAATTAATCTATGACAAAAGAGGCAGGAATATACAAAGAGAAAAGACCGTCTCTTCAACAAGTGGTGCTGGGAAAACTGGACAGCCATATGTATAACAGTGAGAGTAGAACATTCCCTCACACCATATACAAAAACAAACTCAAAATGGGCTAAAGACCTAAATGTAAGACCTGAAAATATAAAACTCTTAGAAGAAAACATAGGCAGAACACTCTTTGACAGAAATTGTAGCATTACTTTTTTGGATCTGTATCCCAAGGCCAAGGAAATAAAAGCAAAAATAAACAAATGGGACATAATTACACTTAAAAGGTTTTGCACAGCAAAGGAAGCAGTTGAGAAGATAGAAAGACAACCTATGAAATGTGAGAAAATATTTGCAAATGATGTGACTGACTCGGTGTTAATGTCCAAATTATACAAACATCTCATACAACTCAAAGGCAAAAAAGACAAACAACCCAACCAAAAAATCAGTTACTGGGCACATGATTCTACTGAGACAATTCTTCAGCAGAACAAATTAAGATGATGCTCTTTAAATAAAACTGGAGTATTCAAACTAACGAGCTCATTTTAAAGGAACTATTACTGACTGTCACCCGTGACCGGCATATAATGGTTGCTTGCATATTTGTTGTCTATGTCAGGGAATGAATGGTATGCTCTGCCAATTACTGGCAGTATATAAAGGTCCATGGGAAGTAGACGACACACACACTTCAGAAACATCCTCTTGCAACCCACCTGAATCCACTTCCCTTGACAACATGTGTTGCAACTACTACGGCAACTCTTGTGGCTATGGCCATGGATTTAGTCCCTATTACCGCTGTGGATATGGGACTCGCTATGGCTGTGGCTATGGCTCAGGATACGGCTGTGGCTATGGCTCCCCTTATGGCTGTGTTTATGGACCAGGATATGGCTGTGGATATGACACTGGCCGCTGCTGCTACTGGCCAGTTTGCTACTGGAGATGTTATTCTTCTTGCTGCTAAAACATCACCATCCAAACCTCGTGTGTTCCTGAAATGACACATCTAAAGATACTGAGATTCAAGGATCTATAACCCATGATGTCTATATCCAGGAAACTACATGCCTAACAGAGGCTTTGACCTCCAACTACCCATTTTTAGATTGACATCTTTGTGGCTTGAGGTTCCATGATAGCGTCTGCTTATTGTCTGAAAGTTAGCCTTTAACTTCCTTAATCTCTGATTCACTGTTATGACTGTGTTGATGATCCTAACATCCTCCAGTTGGGGAAATCACTCATTCTCAATAAAAAAGGTGCATTGTTTCTAACAAACCTTTGTGTACTTGCTTGTGAATTAGTCATTTTTTGAGATGTTATGGCCTCTGGTGCAAGTTGGGTAATATCTTGCCTGAACCTTGAGTTCTTCCTTGATATAATACAAGCATTTCTTCTTACATTTGCACCAGAAAAAAATGTCTCCTCCTCCTATTTCTTGTTTCTCACATACTCAGGCGCTCATACACCCAGGCACAAATCTCACAGTATTTCACGACTGTGCTTTGCAGATCCCACTTTGTCTAGGTTGGAGCTGGAGGGGAAAGAGGAGGGGGAATGACACTTTATTCAGGATGTGAATGCAGAGTCCAAGGTAGAGAAGAGGTGCCCTGAGTGCTTAAAGGAATTGAAGAGATATTTTCCAGAATTAATGAGGAATTAGAATTAGACATAGGTATGGAAAACACGAGAATAAAGAACTAAGCAACAGATAAGTGAGAATAAACATATTCTCTTATATCACCTGCCTTTGATGGAACTGAAAATGTATTTGTTTTCATATATCGTGGTTGAGGAAATTGATTGCGGTCACTTAATTGACAAATAGTTTTGAGTAGTTTAGAAAGGGCCTCATCTTAGTGAAGACAAAGTAGGAAAATTATAGACAAGTTACTTGCTCTCACAGTGTTTATATTCTAGTACGTTAAGATAGAAAAACAGAGAGTAGAAAACAATTAAGATGATTTCAAACTGACAGTTGGGAGGGGGGACTAACACCGGTTTATGGGAAAGAGAGAAAGGATCGAAGTATCAGAGGGGTGGTTCAGGGAGGTATTTTGAAGTTGTGATGAGCTGATGCCAATGGCAAAGGAAGATTAGAAAGGGCAGTAGCAAGCGTAAAGTGGGAAAAGAAGTCCGTGAAGTTTTGGCAGAATATGATTTACTAGGCATGTATGAGTTCACTTATATATCCAGAAAAGAGTCTTCACGAACTCTTCCCATACTTTCAAAGTCATTAGTGTTGTGACTCCTTAGTTAAAGAACATCTGAGACACTCAGCTTTACAGAAGTGAGAAAACGGTGGTAATATTTACAAGTATCCTCTAATTTATATGTGCCACACAAATGTTTGACTTCATATTCTTATCGGAGAAATATTGTTTGAGTGTAAGTTATGTGCCAGGCACTGTTCTCAGAGCTGATTATGCAGTGATGTACAGAATCGATATGGTTTCTCTTGTTTTGCATCCATATCCAGATGTTTGAATGGAAAGGTATTCGAAGTAATGCAGTAAAGATAGAAGAATTTTCACTAACCCATGGGTATTGTGGGAAGAAAGTGTGTGTTGGCAGGGTATTGAAAAGTGGCGTGCGTATCACAGGTAATTTGTGAAGTAAAATTGATAGTTTTGAATTTAAAAGATGACAGAAAAGGAAAGAAACTGAAGAATAAGAAAAATTGGAGTGGAGGTATATTTTCTTTATGTTTATTGTTGTGGATTAAACATAGCAGAGTGATGAGATTAGAGCAGTGACGAATATCAGAAAAAAATAGGTAGAAAGATTTCTCAGCTGAAAGAAAATGTTCCAATCATGAATGTTCTCAGAAAATGAAATCAGCAGCTTCGTGAAAATTCCTGTTGAAGCCACTCTATAGACTACTGGATCATAGCTCATTTTGTGTTGTTGAAATGTGGGATTCCAGTGGAAGGAATCACCTTCCAGAGTTTATACTCCCTTCCAACTTGGATTTCCTAATTGTTACTATAAAAAGTTACTTTCATTTTGATCAGAAAGGAAAGAGGAGAAATAACAGCGGATACCACAGACATACAAAACATCATAAGCAATACTATGAACAGTTATATGGCAACAAATTGGACAGCCTAGAAGAAACAGACAAATTTCTAGAAACATACAGAATGACTAGACTGAATCAAGAAGAAACAGAACATTTGAACAGATTGATCACTAGAAGTGAAGTCGAATCTGTAATTTGAAAAACTCCCAGCAAACAAAAGTCCAGGACCAGAGAGCTTCACAGGGGAATTCTATCAAACATAAAAAGAAGAACTTATACCAATCCTTCTCGAAATGTTCCAGAAAACTGAAGATGAGCAAACACTCCCAAATTCATTCGACAAGGCCACCATTACCCTGATACCAAAGCCAGACAAAGAGATTATAGATAAAAGAAAATTATAGTCCAATATCTTCGATGAACAATAGATGCAAAAGTCCTCACCAAAATATTAGCAAACCAAATCCAATAATACACAAAAGGATCAGACGCCATGATCAAGTTGGATTTATTCCAGGGGCACAAGGATGGATTAGCATGTGCAAATCAATCAATGTGATACACCACATCAACCAAAAGAAAGACCAAAATCACATGATCACATCAATAGATGCAGATAAAGCATTGGAAAAAATTCAACTTCGATTCATGATAAAAATCCTTGCCAAAGTGGGTGTAGAGGGAAAATACATTAGCATAATAAAGGCCATTTACGACAAACCAACAGCCAACACAATACTCAATGGTGAAAAGGTGAAAGCCTTCCTCCTCAATTCAGGAAGGAGACAAGGATGATGACTGTTTCCCCTTCTACTTAAATTGGAAGTTCTAGCCGCAGCAGTCGTAAGAAAAAGAAATTAAGTGTATGCAGATTGGAACGGAAGAGTTAACACCGTAACTATTTGCCGATGATATGGTACTTCATATAGAGAACTCTACAGTCTCCACCCAAAAACCATTAGAACCAATAAACAAATACAAGATTAACATACAGAAATCTGTTGTGTTTCTATACACTAATGAGGAAATGTTAGGAAGAGAAAGTAAAACAAATCCCATTTAAAACTGCATCAAAAATTACCTAGGAAGAAACTTCAACAAGGAGGTGAAACACCTATGCTCTGAAAACTATAAAATTTGATGAAGGAAATTGAAATTGATATAAAGAAAAGGAAATATATCCTTTGTCCCTAGATTTGAGGAACTAATGTTATAAAAATGACCATCAATCCCAATGAAATCTACGGATTTAATGCAATCCCTATCAAAATACCTGTGACATTTTTCACAGAACTAGAACAAATATTTTTAAAATTCACAGAACTAAGACGAATAATCCTTAAACCACCCTAAAATTCATAGAACAACTATTTCTAAAACTAGGACAACAAAAGACCCCCAGTTTTCAAAGGGCTCTTCATAATAAAGGACAAAGCTAGAGGTTCAACCCTACCAGACTTCAGACTATACTACAGGGTGGTATTTGCTCCAAAACAGACACATAGGTCCGTGGAACAGAAGACAGAGCCCAGAAATAATCCCGCACACTTATGATCAATTAATCTATGACAAAAGAGGCAGGAATATACAAAGAGAAAAGACCGTCTCTTCAACAAGTGGTGCTGGGAAAACTGGACAGCCATATGTATAACAGTGAGAGTAGAACATTCCCTCACACCATATACAAAAACAAACTCAAAATGGGCTAAAGACCTAAATGTAAGACCTGAAAATATAAAACTCTTAGAAGAAAACATAGGCAGAACACTCTTTGACAGAAATTGTAGCATTACTTTTTTGGATCTGTATCCCAAGGCCAAGGAAATAAAAGCAAAAATAAACAAATGGGACATAATTACACTTAAAAGGTTTTGCACAGCAAAGGAAGCAGTTGAGAAGATAGAAAGACAACCTATGAAATGTGAGAAAATATTTGCAAATGATGTGACTGACTCGGTGTTAATGTCCAAATTATACAAACATCTCATACAACTCAAAGGCAAAAAAGACAAACAACCCAACCAAAAAATCAGTTACTGGGCACATGATTCTACTGAGACAATTCTTCAGCAGAACAAATTAAGATGATGCTCTTTAAATAAAACTGGAGTATTCAAACTAACGAGCTCATTTTAAAGGAACTATTACTGACTGTCACCCGTGACCGGCATATAATGGTTGCTTGCATATTTGTTGTCTATGTCAGGGAATGAATGGTATGCTCTGCCAATTACTGGCAGTATATAAAGGTCCATGGGAAGTAGACGACACACACACTTCAGAAACATCCTCTTGCAACCCACCTGAATCCACTTCCCTTGACAACATGTGTTGCAACTACTACGGCAACTCTTGTGGCTATGGCCATGGATTTAGTCCCTATTACCGCTGTGGATATGGGACTCGCTATGGCTGTGGCTATGGCTCAGGATACGGCTGTGGCTATGGCTCCCCTTATGGCTGTGTTTATGGACCAGGATATGGCTGTGGATATGACACTGGCCGCTGCTGCTACTGGCCAGTTTGCTACTGGAGATGTTATTCTTCTTGCTGCTAAAACATCACCATCCAAACCTCGTGTGTTCCTGAAATGACACATCTAAAGATACTGAGATTCAAGGATCTATAACCCATGATGTCTATATCCAGGAAACTACATGCCTAACAGAGGCTTTGACCTCCAACTACCCATTTTTAGATTGACATCTTTGTGGCTTGAGGTTCCATGATAGCGTCTGCTTATTGTCTGAAAGTTAGCCTTTAACTTCCTTAATCTCTGATTCACTGTTATGACTGTGTTGATGATCCTAACATCCTCCAGTTGGGGAAATCACTCATTCTCAATAAAAAAGGTGCATTGTTTCTAACAAACCTTTGTGTACTTGCTTGTGAATTAGTCATTTTTTGAGATGTTATGGCCTCTGGTGAAAGTTGGGTAATATCTTGCCTGAACCTTGAGTTCTTCCTTGATATAATACAAGCATTTCTTCTTACATTTGCACCAGAAAAAAATGTCTCCTCCTCCTATTTCTTGTTTCTCACATACTCAGGCGCTCATACACCCAGGCACAAATCTCACAGTATTTGACGACTGTGCTTTGCAGATCCCACTTTGTCTAGGTTGGAGCTGGAGGGGAAAGAGGAGGGGGAATGACACTTTATTCAGGATGTGAATGCAGAGTCCAAGGTAGAGAAGAGGTGCCCTGAGTGCTTAAAGGAATTGAAGAGATATTTTCCAGAATTAATGAGGAATTAGAATTAGACATAGGTATGGAAAACACGAGAATAAAGAACTAAGCAACAGATAAGTGAGAATAAACATATTCTCTTATATCACCTGCCTTTGATGGAACTGAAAATGTATTTGTTTTCATATATCGTGGTTGAGGAAATTGATTGCGGTCACTTAATTGACAAATAGTTTTGAGTAGTTTAGAAAGGGCCTCATCTTAGTGAAGACAAAGTAGGAAAATTATAGACAAGTTACTTGCTCTCACAGTGTTTATATTCTAGTACGTTAAGATAGAAAAACAGAGAGTAGAAAACAATTAAGATGATTTCAAACTGACAGTTGGGAGGGGGGACTAACACCGGTTTATGGGAAAGAGAGAAAGGATCGAAGTATCAGAGGGGTGGTTCAGGGAGGTATTTTGAAGTTGTGATGAGCTGATGCCAATGGCAAAGGAAGATTAGAAAGGGCAGTAGCAAGCGTAAAGTGGGAAAAGAAGTCCGTGAAGTTTTGGCAGAATATGATTTACTAGGCATGTATGAGTTCACTTATATATCCAGAAAAGAGTCTTCACGAACTCTTCCCATACTTTCAAAGTCATTAGTGTTGTGACTCCTTAGTTAAAGAACATCTGAGACACTCAGCTTTACAGAAGTGAGAAAACGGTGGTAATATTTACAAGTATCCTCTAATTTATATGTGCCACACAAATGTTTGACTTCATATTCTTATCGGAGAAATATTGTTTGAGTGTAAGTTATGTGCCAGGCACTGTTCTCAGAGCTGATTATGCAGTGATGTACAGAATCGATATGGTTTCTCTTGTTTTGCATCCATATCCAGATGTTTGAATGGAAAGGTATTCGAAGTAATGCAGTAAAGATAGAAGAATTTTCACTAACCCATGGGTATTGTGGGAAGAAAGTGTGTGTTGGCAGGGTATTGAAAAGTGGCGTGCGTATCACAGGTAATTTGTGAAGTAAAATTGATAGTTTTGAATTTAAAAGATGACAGAAAAGGAAAGAAACTGAAGAATAAGAAAAATTGGAGTGGAGGTATATTTTCTTTATGTTTATTGTTGTGGATTAAACATAGCAGAGTGATGAGATTAGAGCAGTGACGAATATCAGAAAAAAATAGGTAGAAAGATTTCTCAGCTGAAAGAAAATGTTCCAATCATGAATGTTCTCAGAAAATGAAATCAGCAGCTTCGTGAAAATTCCTGTTGAAGCCACTCTATAGACTACTGGATCATAGCTCATTTTGTGTTGTTGAAATGTGGGATTCCAGTGGAAGGAATCACCTTCCAGAGTTTATACTCCCTTCCAACTTGGATTTCCTAATTGTTACTATAAAAAGTTACTTTCATTTTGATCAGAAAGGAAAGAGGAGAAATAACAGCAGATACCACAGACATACAAAACATCATAAGCAATACTATGAACAGTTATATGGCAACAAATTGGACAGCCTAGAAGAAACAGACAAATTTCTAGAAACATACAGAATGACTAGACTGAATCAAGAAGAAACAGAACATTTGAACAGATTGATCACTAGAAGTGAAGTCGAATCTGTAATTTGAAAAACTCCCAGCAAACAAAAGTCCAGGACCAGAGAGCTTCACAGGGGAATTCTATCAAACATAAAAAGAAGAACTTATACCAATCCTTCTCGAAATGTTCCAGAAAACTGAAGATGAGCAAACACTCCCAAATTCATTCGACAAGGCCACCATTACCCTGATACCAAAGCCAGACAAAGAGATTATAGATAAAAGAAAATTATAGTCCAATATCTTCGATGAACAATAGATGCAAAAGTCCTCACCAAAATATTAGCAAACCAAATCCAATAATACACAAAAGGATCAGACGCCATGATCAAGTTGGATTTATTCCAGGGGCACAAGGATGGATTAGCATGTGCAAATCAATCAATGTGATACACCACATCAACCAAAAGAAAGACCAAAATCACATGATCACATCAATAGATGCAGATAAAGCATTGGAAAAAATTCAACTTCGATTCATGATAAAAATCCTTGCCAAAGTGGGTGTAGAGGGAAAATACATTAGCATAATAAAGGCCATTTACGACAAACCAACAGCCAACACAATACTCAATGGTGAAAAGCTGAAAGCCTTCCTCCTCAATTCAGGAAGGAGACAAGGATGATGACTGTTTCCCCTTCTACTTAAATTGGAAGTTCTAGCCGCAGCAGTCGTAAGAAAAAGAAATTAAGTGTATGCAGATTGGAACGGAAGAGTTAACACCGTAACTATTTGCCGATGATATGGTACTTCATATAGAGAACTCTACAGTCTCCACCCAAAAACCATTAGAACCAATAAACAAATACAAGATTAACATACAGAAATCTGTTGTGTTTCTATACACTAATGAGGAAATGTTAGGAAGAGAAAGTAAAACAAATCCCATTTAAAACTGCATCAAAAATTACCTAGGAAGAAACTTCAACAAGGAGGTGAAACACCTATGCTCTGAAAACTATAAAATTTGATGAAGGAAATTGAAATTGATATAAAGAAAAGGAAATATATCCTTTGTCCCTAGATTTGAGGAACTAATGTTATAAAAATGACCATCAATCCCAATGAAATCTACGGATTTAATGCAATCCCTATCAAAATACCTGTGACATTTTTCACAGAACTAGAACAAATATTTTTAAAATTCACAGAACTAAGACGAATAATCCTTAAACCACCCTAAAATTCATAGAACAACTATTTCTAAAACTAGGACAACAAAAGACCCCCAGTTTTCAAAGGGCTCTTCATAATAAAGGACAAAGCTAGAGGTTCAACCCTACCAGACTTCAGACTATACTACAGGGTGGTATTTGCTCCAAAACAGACACATAGGTCCGTGGAACAGAAGACAGAGCCCAGAAATAATCCCGCACACTTATGATCAATTAATCTATGACAAAAGAGGCAGGAATATACAAAGAGAAAAGACCGTCTCTTCAACAAGTGGTGCTGGGAAAACTGGACAGCCATATGTATAACAGTGAGAGTAGAACATTCCCTCACACCATATACAAAAACAAACTCAAAATGGGCTAAAGACCTAAATGTAAGACCTGAAAATATAAAACTCTTAGAAGAAAACATAGGCAGAACACTCTTTGACAGAAATTGTAGCATTACTTTTTTGGATCTGTATCCCAAGGCCAAGGAAATAAAAGCAAAAATAAACAAATGGGACATAATTACACTTAAAAGGTTTTGCACAGCAAAGGAAGCAGTTGAGAAGATAGAAAGACAACCTATGAAATGTGAGAAAATATTTGCAAATGATGTGACTGACTCGGTGTTAATGTCCAAATTATACAAACATCTCATACAACTCAAAGGCAAAAAAGACAAACAACCCAACCAAAAAATCAGTTACTGGGCACATGATTCTACTGAGACAATTCTTCAGCAGAACAAATTAAGATGATGCTCTTTAAATAAAACTGGAGTATTCAAACTAACGAGCTCATTTTAAAGGAACTATTACTGACTGTCACCCGTGACCGGCATATAATGGTTGCTTGCATATTTGTTGTCTATGTCAGGGAATGAATGGTATGCTCTGCCAATTACTGGCAGTATATAAAGGTCCATGGGAAGTAGACGACACACACACTTCAGAAACATCCTCTTGCAACCCACCTGAATCCACTTCCCTTGACAACATGTGTTGCAACTACTACGGCAACTCTTGTGGCTATGGCCATGGATTTAGTCCCTATTACCGCTGTGGATATGGGACTCGCTATGGCTGTGGCTATGGCTCAGGATACGGCTGTGGCTATGGCTCCCCTTATGGCTGTGTTTATGGACCAGGATATGGCTGTGGATATGACACTGGCCGCTGCTGCTACTGGCCAGTTTGCTACTGGAGATGTTATTCTTCTTGCTGCTAAAACATCACCATCCAAACCTCGTGTGTTCCTGAAATGACACATCTAAAGATACTGAGATTCAAGGATCTATAACCCATGATGTCTATATCCAGGAAACTACATGCCTAACAGAGGCTTTGACCTCCAACTACCCATTTTTAGATTGACATCTTTGTGGCTTGAGGTTCCATGATAGCGTCTGCTTATTGTCTGAAAGTTAGCCTTTAACTTCCTTAATCTCTGATTCACTGTTATGACTGTGTTGATGATCCTAACATCCTCCAGTTGGGGAAATCACTCATTCTCAATAAAAAAGGTGCATTGTTTCTAACAAACCTTTGTGTACTTGCTTGTGAATTAGTCATTTTTTGAGATGTTATGGCCTCTGGTGAAAGTTGGGTAATATCTTGCCTGAACCTTGAGTTCTTCCTTGATATAATACAAGCATTTCTTCTTACATTTGCACCAGAAAAAAATGTCTCCTCCTCCTATTTCTTGTTTCTCACATACTCAGGCGCTCATACACCCAGGCACAAATCTCACAGTATTTCACGACTGTGCTTTGCAGATCCCACTTTGTCTAGGTTGGAGCTGGAGGGGAAAGAGGAGGGGGAATGACACTTTATTCAGGATGTGAATGCAGAGTCCAAGGTAGAGAAGAGGTGCCCTGAGTGCTTAAAGGAATTGAAGAGATATTTTCCAGAATTAATGAGGAATTAGAATTAGACATAGGTATGGAAAACACGAGAATAAAGAACTAAGCAACAGATAAGTGAGAATAAACATATTCTCTTATATCACCTGCCTTTGATGGAACTGAAAATGTATTTGTTTTCATATATCGTGGTTGAGGAAATTGATTGCGGTCACTTAATTGACAAATAGTTTTGAGTAGTTTAGAAAGGGCCTCATCTTAGTGAAGACAAAGTAGGAAAATTATAGACAAGTTACTTGCTCTCACAGTGTTTATATTCTAGTACGTTAAGATAGAAAAACAGAGAGTAGAAAACAATTAAGATGATTTCAAACTGACAGTTGGGAGGGGGGACTAACACCGGTTTATGGGAAAGAGAGAAAGGATCGAAGTATCAGAGGGGTGGTTCAGGGAGGTATTTTGAAGTTGTGATGAGCTGATGCCAATGGCAAAGGAAGATTAGAAAGGGCAGTAGCAAGCGTAAAGTGGGAAAAGAAGTCCGTGAAGTTTTGGCAGAATATGATTTACTAGGCATGTATGAGTTCACTTATATATCCAGAAAAGAGTCTTCACGAACTCTTCCCATACTTTCAAAGTCATTAGTGTTGTGACTCCTTAGTTAAAGAACATCTGAGACACTCAGCTTTACAGAAGTGAGAAAACGGTGGTAATATTTACAAGTATCCTCTAATTTATATGTGCCACACAAATGTTTGACTTCATATTCTTATCGGAGAAATATTGTTTGAGTGTAAGTTATGTGCCAGGCACTGTTCTCAGAGCTGATTATGCAGTGATGTACAGAATCGATATGGTTTCTCTTGTTTTGCATCCATATCCAGATGTTTGAATGGAAAGGTATTCGAAGTAATGCAGTAAAGATAGAAGAATTTTCACTAACCCATGGGTATTGTGGGAAGAAAGTGTGTGTTGGCAGGGTATTGAAAAGTGGCGTGCGTATCACAGGTAATTTGTGAAGTAAAATTGATAGTTTTGAATTTAAAAGATGACAGAAAAGGAAAGAAACTGAAGAATAAGAAAAATTGGAGTGGAGGTATATTTTCTTTATGTTTATTGTTGTGGATTAAACATAGCAGAGTGATGAGATTAGAGCAGTGACGAATATCAGAAAAAAATAGGTAGAAAGATTTCTCAGCTGAAAGAAAATGTTCCAATCATGAATGTTCTCAGAAAATGAAATCAGCAGCTTCGTGAAAATTCCTGTTGAAGCCACTCTATAGACTACTGGATCATAGCTCATTTTGTGTTGTTGAAATGTGGGATTCCAGTGGAAGGAATCACCTTCCAGAGTTTATACTCCCTTCCAACTTGGATTTCCTAATTGTTACTATAAAAAGTTACTTTCATTTTGATCAGAAAGGAAAGAGGAGAAATAACAGCAGATACCACAGACATACAAAACATCATAAGCAATACTATGAACAGTTATATGGCAACAAATTGGACAGCCTAGAAGAAACAGACAAATTTCTAGAAACATACAGAATGACTAGACTGAATCAAGAAGAAACAGAACATTTGAACAGATTGATCACTAGAAGTGAAGTCGAATCTGTAATTTGAAAAACTCCCAGCAAACAAAAGTCCAGGACCAGAGAGCTTCACAGGGGAATTCTATCAAACATAAAAAGAAGAACTTATACCAATCCTTCTCGAAATGTTCCAGAAAACTGAAGATGAGCAAACACTCCCAAATTCATTCGACAAGGCCACCATTACCCTGATACCAAAGCCAGACAAAGAGATTATAGATAAAAGAAAATTATAGTCCAATATCTTCGATGAACAATAGATGCAAAAGTCCTCACCAAAATATTAGCAAACCAAATCCAATAATACACAAAAGGATCAGACGCCATGATCAAGTTGGATTTATTCCAGGGGCACAAGGATGGATTAGCATGTGCAAATCAATCAATGTGATACACCACATCAACCAAAAGAAAGACCAAAATCACATGATCACATCAATAGATGCAGATAAAGCATTGGAAAAAATTCAACTTCGATTCATGATAAAAATCCTTGCCAAAGTGGGTGTAGAGGGAAAATACATTAGCATAATAAAGGCCATTTACGACAAACCAACAGCCAACACAATACTCAATGGTGAAAAGGTGAAAGCCTTCCTCCTCAATTCAGGAAGGAGACAAGGATGATGACTGTTTCCCCTTCTACTTAAATTGGAAGTTCTAGCCGCAGCAGTCGTAAGAAAAAGAAATTAAGTGTATGCAGATTGGAACGGAAGAGTTAACACCGTAACTATTTGCCGATGATATGGTACTTCATATAGAGAACTCTACAGTCTCCACCCAAAAACCATTAGAACCAATAAACAAATACAAGATTAACATACAGAAATCTGTTGTGTTTCTATACACTAATGAGGAAATGTTAGGAAGAGAAAGTAAAACAAATCCCATTTAAAACTGCATCAAAAATTACCTAGGAAGAAACTTCAACAAGGAGGTGAAACACCTATGCTCTGAAAACTATAAAATTTGATGAAGGAAATTGAAATTGATATAAAGAAAAGGAAATATATCCTTTGTCCCTAGATTTGAGGAACTAATGTTATAAAAATGACCATCAATCCCAATGAAATCTACGGATTTAATGCAATCCCTATCAAAATACCTGTGACATATTTCACAGAACTAGAACAAATATTTTTAAAATTCACAGAACTAAGACGAATAATCCTTAAACCACCCTAAAATTCATAGAACAACTATTTCTAAAACTAGGACAACAAAAGACCCCCAGTTTTCAAAGGGCTCTTCATAATAAAGGACAAAGCTAGAGGTTCAACCCTACCAGACTTCAGACTATACTACAGGGTGGTATTTGCTCCAAAACAGACACATAGGTCCGTGGAACAGAAGACAGAGCCCAGAAATAATCCCGCACACTTATGATCAATTAATCTATGACAAAAGAGGCAGGAATATACAAAGAGAAAAGACCGTCTCTTCAACAAGTGGTGCTGGGAAAACTGGACAGCCATATGTATAACAGTGAGAGTAGAACATTCCCTCACACCATATACAAAAACAAACTCAAAATGGGCTAAAGACCTAAATGTAAGACCTGAAAATATAAAACTCTTAGAAGAAAACATAGGCAGAACACTCTTTGACAGAAATTGTAGCATTACTTTTTTGGATCTGTATCCCAAGGCCAAGGAAATAAAAGCAAAAATAAACAAATGGGACATAATTACACTTAAAAGGTTTTGCACAGCAAAGGAAGCAGTTGAGAAGATAGAAAGACAACCTATGAAATGTGAGAAAATATTTGCAAATGATGTGACTGACTCGGTGTTAATGTCCAAATTATACAAACATCTCATACAACTCAAAGGCAAAAAAGACAAACAACCCAACCAAAAAATCAGTTACTGGGCACATGATTCTACTGAGACAATTCTTCAGCAGAACAAATTAAGATGATGCTCTTTAAATAAAACTGGAGTATTCAAACTAACGAGCTCATTTTAAAGGAACTATTACTGACTGTCACCCGTGACCGGCATATAATGGTTGCTTGCATATTTGTTGTCTATGTCAGGGAATGAATGGTATGCTCTGCCAATTACTGGCAGTATATAAAGGTCCATGGGAAGTAGACGACACACACACTTCAGAAACATCCTCTTGCAACCCACCTGAATCCACTTCCCTTGACAACATGTGTTGCAACTACTACGGCAACTCTTGTGGCTATGGCCATGGATTTAGTCCCTATTACCGCTGTGGATATGGGACTCGCTATGGCTGTGGCTATGGCTCAGGATACGGCTGTGGCTATGGCTCCCCTTATGGCTGTGTTTATGGACCAGGATATGGCTGTGGATATGACACTGGCCGCTGCTGCTACTGGCCAGTTTGCTACTGGAGATGTTATTCTTCTTGCTGCTAAAACATCACCATCCAAACCTCGTGTGTTCCTGAAATGACACATCTAAAGATACTGAGATTCAAGGATCTATAACCCATGATGTCTATATCCAGGAAACTACATGCCTAACAGAGGCTTTGACCTCCAACTACCCATTTTTAGATTGACATCTTTGTGGCTTGAGGTTCCATGATAGCGTCTGCTTATTGTCTGAAAGTTAGCCTTTAACTTCCTTAATCTCTGATTCACTGTTATGACTGTGTTGATGATCCTAACATCCTCCAGTTGGGGAAATCACTCATTCTCAATAAAAAAGGTGCATTGTTTCTAACAAACCTTTGTGTACTTGCTTGTGAATTAGTCATTTTTTGAGATGTTATGGCCTCTGGTGAAAGTTGGGTAATATCTTGCCTGAACCTTGAGTTCTTCCTTGATATAATACAAGCATTTCTTCTTACATTTGCACCAGAAAAAAATGTCTCCTCCTCCTATTTCTTGTTTCTCACATACTCAGGCGCTCATACACCCAGGCACAAATCTCACAGTATTTCACGACTGTGCTTTGCAGATCCCACTTTGTCTAGGTTGGAGCTGGAGGGGAAAGAGGAGGGGGAATGACACTTTATTCAGGATGTGAATGCAGAGTCCAAGGTAGAGAAGAGGTGCCCTGAGTGCTTAAAGGAATTGAAGAGATATTTTCCAGAATTAATGAGGAATTAGAATTAGACATAGGTATGGAAAACACGAGAATAAAGAACTAAGCAACAGATAAGTGAGAATAAACATATTCTCTTATATCACCTGCCTTTGATGGAACTGAAAATGTATTTGTTTTCATATATCGTGGTTGAGGAAATTGATTGCGGTCACTTAATTGACAAATAGTTTTGAGTAGTTTAGAAAGGGCCTCATCTTAGTGAAGACAAAGTAGGAAAATTATAGACAAGTTACTTGCTCTCACAGTGTTTATATTCTAGTACGTTAAGATAGAAAAACAGAGAGTAGAAAACAATTAAGATGATTTCAAACTGACAGTTGGGAGGGGGGACTAACACCGGTTTATGGGAAAGAGAGAAAGGATCGAAGTATCAGAGGGGTGGTTCAGGGAGGTATTTTGAAGTTGTGATGAGCTGATGCCAATGGCAAAGGAAGATTAGAAAGGGCAGTAGCAAGCGTAAAGTGGGAAAAGAAGTCCGTGAAGTTTTGGCAGAATATGATTTACTAGGCATGTATGAGTTCACTTATATATCCAGAAAAGAGTCTTCACGAACTCTTCCCATACTTTCAAAGTCATTAGTGTTGTGACTCCTTAGTTAAAGAACATCTGAGACACTCAGCTTTACAGAAGTGAGAAAACGGTGGTAATATTTACAAGTATCCTCTAATTTATATGTGCCACACAAATGTTTGACTTCATATTCTTATCGGAGAAATATTGTTTGAGTGTAAGTTATGTGCCAGGCACTGTTCTCAGAGCTGATTATGCAGTGATGTACAGAATCGATATGGTTTCTCTTGTTTTGCATCCATATCCAGATGTTTGAATGGAAAGGTATTCGAAGTAATGCAGTAAAGATAGAAGAATTTTCACTAACCCATGGGTATTGTGGGAAGAAAGTGTGTGTTGGCAGGGTATTGAAAAGTGGCGTGCGTATCACAGGTAATTTGTGAAGTAAAATTGATGGTTTTGAATTTAAAAGATGACAGAAAAGGAAAGAAACTGAAGAATAAGAAAAATTGGAGTGGAGGTATATTTTCTTTATGTTTATTGTTGTGGATTAAACATAGCAGAGTGATCAGATTAGAGCAGTGACGAATATCAGAAAAAAATAGGTAGAAAGATTTCTCAGCTGAAAGAAAATGTTCCAATCATGAATGTTCTCAGAAAATGAAATCAGCAGCTTCGTGAAAATTCCTGTTGAAGCCACTCTATAGACTACTGGATCATAGCTCATTTTGTGTTGTTGAAATGTGGGATTCCAGTGGAAGGAATCACCTTCCAGAGTTTATACTCCCTTCCAACTTGGATTTCCTAATTGTTACTATAAAAAGTTACTTTCATTTTGATCAGAAAGGAAAGAGGAGAAATAACAGCGGATACCACAGACATACAAAACATCATAAGCAATACTATGAACAGTTATATGGCAACAAATTGGACAGCCTAGAAGAAACAGACAAATTTCTAGAAACATACAGAATGACTAGACTGAATCAAGAAGAAACAGAACATTTGAACAGATTGATCACTAGAAGTGAAGTCGAATCTGTAATTTGAAAAACTCCCAGCAAACAAAAGTCCAGGACCAGAGAGCTTCACAGGGGAATTCTATCAAACATAAAAAGAAGAACTTATACCAATCCTTCTCGAAATGTTCCAGAAAACTGAAGATGAGCAAACACTCCCAAATTCATTCGACAAGGCCACCATTACCCTGATACCAAAGCCAGACAAAGAGATTATAGATAAAAGAAAATTATAGTCCAATATCTTCGATGAACAATAGATGCAAAAGTCCTCACCAAAATATTAGCAAAGCAAATCCAATAATACACAAAAGGATCATACGCCATGATCAAGTTGGATTTATTCCAGGGGCACAAGGATGGATTAGCATGTGCAAATCAATCAATGTGATACACCACATCAACCAAAAGAAAGACCAAAATCACATGATCACATCAATAGATGCAGATAAAGCATTGGAAAAAATTCAACTTCGATTCATGATAAAAATCCTTGCCAAAGTGGGTGTAGAGGGAAAATACATTAGCATAATAAAGGCCATTTACGACAAACCAACAGCCAACACAATACTCAATGGTGAAAAGGTGAAAGCCTTCCTCCTCAATTCAGGAAGGAGACAAGGATGATGACTGTTTCCCCTTCTACTTAAATTGGAAGTTCTAGCCGCAGCAGTCGTAAGAAAAAGAAATTAAGTGTATGCAGATTGGAACGGAAGAGTTAACACCGTAACTATTTGCCGATGATATGGTACTTCATATAGAGAACTCTACAGTCTCCACCCAAAAACCATTAGAACCAATAAACAAATACAAGATTAACATACAGAAATCTGTTGTGTTTCTATACACTAATGAGGAAATGTTAGGAAGAGAAAGTAAAACAAATCCCATTTAAAACTGCATCAAAAATTACCTAGGAAGAAACTTCAACAAGGAGGTGAAACACCTATGCTCTGAAAACTATAAAATTTGATGAAGGAAATGGAAATTGATATAAAGAAAAGGAAATATATCCTTTGTCCCTAGATTTGAGGAACTAATGTTATAAAAATGACCATCAATCCCAATGAAATCTACGGATTTAATGCAATCCCTATCAAAATACCTGTGACATATTTCACAGAACTAGAACAAATATTTTTAAAATTCACAGAACTAAGACGAATAATCCTTAAACCACCCTAAAATTCATAGAACAACTATTTCTAAAACTAGGACAACAAAAGACCCCCAGTTTTCAAAGGGCTCTTCATAATAAAGGACAAAGCTAGAGGTTCAACCCTACCAGACTTCAGACTATACTACAGGGTGGTATTTGCTCCAAAACAGACACATAGGTCCGTGGAACAGAAGACAGAGCCCAGAAATAATCCCGCACACTTATGATCAATTAATCTATGACAAAAGAGGCAGGAATATACAAAGAGAAAAGACCGTCTCTTCAACAAGTGGTGCTGGGAAAACTGGACAGCCATATGTATAACAGTGAGAGTAGAACATTCCCTCACACCATATACAAAAACAAACTCAAAATGGGCTAAAGACCTAAATGTAAGACCTGAAAATATAAAACTCTTAGAAGAAAACATAGGCAGAACACTCTTTGACAGAAATTGTAGCATTACTTTTTTGGATCTGTATCCCAAGGCCAAGGAAATAAAAGCAAAAATAAACAAATGGGACATAATTACACTTAAAAGGTTTTGCACAGCAAAGGAAGCAGTTGAGAAGATAGAAAGACAACCTATGAAATGTGAGAAAATATTTGCAAATGATGTGACTGACTCGGTGTTAATGTCCAAATTATACAAACATCTCATACAACTCAAAGGCAAAAAAGACAAACAACCCAACCAAAAAATCAGTTACTGGGCACATGATTCTACTGAGACAATTCTTCAGCAGAACAAATTAAGATGATGCTCTTTAAATAAAACTGGAGTATTCAAACTAACGAGCTCATTTTAAAGGAACTATTACTGACTGTCACCCGTGACCGGCATATAATGGTTGCTTGCATATTTGTTGTCTATGTCAGGGAATGAATGGTATGCTCTGCCAATTACTGGCAGTATATAAAGGTCCATGGGAAGTAGACGACACACACACTTCAGAAACATCCTCTTGCAACCCACCTGAATCCACTTCCCTTGACAACATGTGTTGCAACTACTACGGCAACTCTTGTGGCTATGGCCATGGATTTAGTCCCTATTACCGCTGTGGATATGGGACTCGCTATGGCTGTGGCTATGGCTCAGGATACGGCTGTGGCTATGGCTCCCCTTATGGCTGTGTTTATGGACCAGGATATGGCTGTGGATATGACACTGGCCGCTGCTGCTACTGGACAGTTTGCTACTGGAGATGTTATTCTTCTTGCTGCTAAAACATCACCATCCAAACCTCGTGTGTTCCTGAAATGACACATCTAAAGATACTGAGATTCAAGGATCTATAACCCATGATGTCTATATCCAGGAAACTACATGCCTAACAGAGGCTTTGACCTCCAACTACCCATTTTTAGATTGACATCTTTGTGGCTTGAGGTTCCATGATAGCGTCTGCTTATTGTCTGAAAGTTAGCCTTTAACTTCCTTAATCTCTGATTCACTGTTATGACTGTGTTGATGATCCTAACATCCTCCAGTTGGGGAAATCACTCATTCTCAATAAAAAAGGTGCATTGTTTCTAACAAACCTTTGTGTACTTGCTTGTGAATTAGTCATTTTTTGAGATGTTATGGCCTCTGGTGCAAGTTGGGTAATATCTTGCCTGAACCTTGAGTTCTTCCTTGATATAATACAAGCATTTCTTCTTACATTTGCACCAGAAAAAAATGTCTCCTCCTCCTATTTCTTGTTTCTCACATACTCAGGCGCTCATACACCCAGGCACAAATCTCACAGTATTTCACGACTGTGCTTTGCAGATCCCACTTTGTCTAGGTTGGAGCTGGAGGGGAAAGAGGAGGGGGAATGACACTTTATTCAGGATGTGAATGCAGAGTCCAAGGTAGAGAAGAGGTGCCCTGAGTGCTTAAAGGAATTGAAGAGATATTTTCCAGAATTAATGAGGAATTAGAATTAGACATAGGTATGGAAAACACGAGAATAAAGAACTAAGCAACAGATAAGTGAGAATAAACATATTCTCTTATATCACCTGCCTTTGATGGAACTGAAAATGTATTTGTTTTCATATATCGTGGTTGAGGAAATTGATTGCGGTCACTTAATTGACAAATAGTTTTGAGTAGTTTAGAAAGGGCCTCATCTTAGTGAAGACAAAGTAGGAAAATTATAGACAAGTTACTTGCTCTCACAGTGTTTATATTCTAGTACGTTAAGATAGAAAAACAGAGAGTAGAAAACAATTAAGATGATTTCAAACTGACAGTTGGGAGGGGGGACTAACACCGGTTTATGGGAAAGAGAGAAAGGATCGAAGTATCAGAGGGGTGGTTCAGGGAGGTATTTTGAAGTTGTGATGAGCTGATGCCAATGGCAAAGGAAGATTAGAAAGGGCAGTAGCAAGCGTAAAGTGGGAAAAGAAGTCCGTGAAGTTTTGGCAGAATATGATTTACTAGGCATGTATGAGTTCACTTATATATCCAGAAAAGAGTCTTCACGAACTCTTCCCATACTTTCAAAGTCATTAGTGTTGTGACTCCTTAGTTAAAGAACATCTGAGACACTCAGCTTTACAGAAGTGAGAAAACGGTGGTAATATTTACAAGTATCCTCTAATTTATATGTGCCACACAAATGTTTGACTTCCTATTCTTATCGGAGAAATATTGTTTGAGTGTAAGTTATGTGCCAGGCACTGTTCTCAGAGCTGATTATGCAGTGATGTACAGAATCGATATGGTTTCTCTTGTTTTGCATCCATATCCAGATGTTTGAATGGAAAGGTATTCGAAGTAATGCAGTAAAGATAGAAGAATTTTCACTAACCCATGGGTATTGTGGGAAGAAAGTGTGTGTTGGCAGGGTATTGAAAAGTGGCGTGCGTATCACAGGTAATTTGTGAAGTAAAATTGATAGTTTTGAATTTAAAAGATGACAGAAAAGGAAAGAAACTGAAGAATAAGAAAAATTGGAGTGGAGGTATATTTTCTTTATGTTTATTGTTGTGGATTAAACATAGCAGAGTGATCAGATTAGAGCAGTGACGAATATCAGAAAAAAATAGGTAGAAAGATTTCTCAGCTGAAAGAAAATGTTCCAATCATGAATGTTCTCAGAAAATGAAATCAGCAGCTTCGTGAAAATTCCTGTTGAAGCCACTCTATAGACTACTGGATCATAGCTCATTTTGTGTTGTTGAAATGTGGGATTCCAGTGGAAGGAATCACCTTCCAGAGTTTATACTCCCTTCCAACTTGGATTTCCTAATTGTTACTATAAAAAGTTACTTTCATTTTGATCAGAAAGGAAAGAGGAGAAATAACAGCGGATACCACAGACATACAAAACATCATAAGCAATACTATGAACAGTTATATGGCAACAAATTGGACAGCCTAGAAGAAACAGACAAATTTCTAGAAACATACAGAATGACTAGACTGAATCAAGAAGAAACAGAACATTTGAACAGATTGATCACTAGAAGTGAAGTCGAATCTGTAATTTGAAAAACTCCCAGCAAACAAAAGTCCAGGACCAGAGAGCTTCACAGGGGAATTCTATCAAACATAAAAAGAAGAACTTATACCAATCCTTCTCGAAATGTTCCAGAAAACTGAAGATGAGCAAACACTCCCAAATTCATTCGACAAGGCCACCATTACCCTGATACCAAAGCCAGACAAAGAGATTATAGATAAAAGAAAATTATAGTCCAATATCTTCGATGAACAATAGATGCAAAAGTCCTCACCAAAATATTAGCAAACCAAATCCAATAATACACAAAAGGATCATACGCCATGATCAAGTTGGATTTATTCCAGGGGCACAAGGATGGATTAGCATGTGCAAATCAATCAATGTGATACACCACATCAACCAAAAGAAAGACCAAAATCACATGATCACATCAATAGATGCAGATAAAGCATTGGAAAAAATTCAACTTCGATTCATGATAAAAATCCTTGCCAAAGTGGGTGTAGAGGGAAAATACATTAGCATAATAAAGGCCATTTACGACAAACCAACAGCCAACACAATACTCAATGGTGAAAAGGTGAAAGCCTTCCTCCTCAATTCAGGAAGGAGACAAGGATGATGACTGTTTCCCCTTCTACTTAAATTGGAAGTTCTAGCCGCAGCAGTCGTAAGAAAAAGAAATTAAGTGTATGCAGATTGGAACGGAAGAGTTAACACCGTAACTATTTGCCGATGATATGGTACTTCATATAGAGAACTCTACAGTCTCCACCCAAAAACCATTAGAACCAATAAACAAATACAAGATTAACATACAGAAATCTGTTGTGTTTCTATACACTAATGAGGAAATGTTAGGAAGAGAAAGTAAAACAAATCCCATTTAAAACTGCATCAAAAATTACCTAGGAAGAAACTTCAACAAGGAGGTGAAACACCTATGCTCTGAAAACTATAAAATTTGATGAAGGAAATGGAAATTGATATAAAGAAAAGGAAATATATCCTTTGTCCCTAGATTTGAGGAACTAATGTTATAAAAATGACCATCAATCCCAATGAAATCTACGGATTTAATGCAATCCCTATCAAAATACCTGTGACATTTTTCACAGAACTAGAACAAATATTTTTAAAATTCACAGAACTAAGACGAATAATCCTTAAACCACCCTAAAATTCATAGAACAACTATTTCTAAAACTAGGACAACAAAAGACCCCCAGTTTTCAAAGGGCTCTTCATAATAAAGGACAAAGCTAGAGGTTCAACCCTACCAGACTTCAGACTATACTACAGGGTGGTATTTGCTCCAAAACAGACACATAGGTCCGTGGAACAGAAGACAGAGCCCAGAAATAATCCCGCACACTTATGATCAATTAATCTATGACAAAAGAGGCAGGAATATACAAAGAGAAAAGACCGTCTCTTCAACAAGTGGTGCTGGGAAAACTGGACAGCCATATGTATAACAGTGAGAGTAGAACATTCCCTCACACCATATACAAAAACAAACTCAAAATGGGCTAAAGACCTAAATGTAAGACCTGAAAATATAAAACTCTTAGAAGAAAACATAGGCAGAACACTCTTTGACAGAAATTGTAGCATTACTTTTTTGGATCTGTATCCCAAGGCCAAGGAAATAAAAGCAAAAATAAACAAATGGGACATAATTACACTTAAAAGGTTTTGCACAGCAAAGGAAGCAGTTGAGAAGATAGAAAGACAACCTATGAAATGTGAGAAAATATTTGCAAATGATGTGACTGACTCGGTGTTAATGTCCAAATTATACAAACATCTCATACAACTCAAAGGCAAAAAAGACAAACAACCCAACCAAAAAATCAGTTACTGGGCACATGATTCTACTGAGACAATTCTTCAGCAGAACAAATTAAGATGATGCTCTTTAAATAAAACTGGAGTATTCAAACTAACGAGCTCATTTTAAAGGAACTATTACTGACTGTCACCCGTGACCGGCATATAATGGTTGCTTGCATATTTGTTGTCTATGTCAGGGAATGAATGGTATGCTCTGCCAATTACTGGCAGTATATAAAGGTCCATGGGAAGTAGACGACACACACACTTCAGAAACATCCTCTTGCAACCCACCTGAATCCACTTCCCTTGACAACATGTGTTGCAACTACTACGGCAACTCTTGTGGCTATGGCCATGGATTTAGTCCCTATTACCGCTGTGGATATGGGACTCGCTATGGCTGTGGCTATGGCTCAGGATACGGCTGTGGCTATGGCTCCCCTTATGGCTGTGTTTATGGACCAGGATATGGCTGTGGATATGACACTGGCCGCTGCTGCTACTGGACAGTTTGCTACTGGAGATGTTATTCTTCTTGCTGCTAAAACATCACCATCCAAACCTCGTGTGTTCCTGAAATGACACATCTAAAGATACTGAGATTCAAGGATCTATAACCCATGATGTCTATATCCAGGAAACTACATGCCTAACAGAGGCTTTGACCTCCAACTACCCATTTTTAGATTGACATCTTTGTGGCTTGAGGTTCCATGATAGCGTCTGCTTATTGTCTGAAAGTTAGCCTTTAACTTCCTTAATCTCTGATTCACTGTTATGACTGTGTTGATGATCCTAACATCCTCCAGTTGGGGAAATCACTCATTCTCAATAAAAAAGGTGCATTGTTTCTAACAAACCTTTGTGTACTTGCTTGTGAATTAGTCATTTTTTGAGATGTTATGGCCTCTGGTGCAAGTTGGGTAATATCTTGCCTGAACCTTGAGTTCTTCCTTGATATAATACAAGCATTTCTTCTTACATTTGCACCAGAAAAAAATGTCTCCTCCTCCTATTTCTTGTTTCTCACATACTCAGGCGCTCATACACCCAGGCACAAATCTCACAGTATTTGACGACTGTGCTTTGCAGATCCCACTTTGTCTAGGTTGGAGCTGGAGGGGAAAGAGGAGGGGGAATGACACTTTATTCAGGATGTGAATGCAGAGTCCAAGGTAGAGAAGAGGTGCCCTGAGTGCTTAAAGGAATTGAAGAGATATTTTCCAGAATTAATGAGGAATTAGAATTAGACATAGGTATGGAAAACACGAGAATAAAGAACTAAGCAACAGATAAGTGAGAATAAACATATTCTCTTATATCACCTGCCTTTGATGGAACTGAAAATGTATTTGTTTTCATATATCGTGGTTGAGGAAATTGATTGCGGTCACTTAATTGACAAATAGTTTTGAGTAGTTTAGAAAGGGCCTCATCTTAGTGAAGACAAAGTAGGAAAATTATAGACAAGTTACTTGCTCTCACAGTGTTTATATTCTAGTACGTTAAGATAGAAAAACAGAGAGTAGAAAACAATTAAGATGATTTCAAACTGACAGTTGGGAGGGGGGACTAACACCGGTTTATGGGAAAGAGAGAAAGGATCGAAGTATCAGAGGGGTGGTTCAGGGAGGTATTTTGAAGTTGTGATGAGCTGATGCCAATGGCAAAGGAAGATTAGAAAGGGCAGTAGCAAGCGTAAAGTGGGAAAAGAAGTCCGTGAAGTTTTGGCAGAATATGATTTACTAGGCATGTATGAGTTCACTTATATATCCAGAAAAGAGTCTTCACGAACTCTTCCCATACTTTCAAAGTCATTAGTGTTGTGACTCCTTAGTTAAAGAACATCTGAGACACTCAGCTTTACAGAAGTGAGAAAACGGTGGTAATATTTACAAGTATCCTCTAATTTATATGTGCCACACAAATGTTTGACTTCCTATTCTTATCGGAGAAATATTGTTTGAGTGTAAGTTATGTGCCAGGCACTGTTCTCAGAGCTGATTATGCAGTGATGTACAGAATCGATATGGTTTCTCTTGTTTTGCATCCATATCCAGATGTTTGAATGGAAAGGTATTCGAAGTAATGCAGTAAAGATAGAAGAATTTTCACTAACCCATGGGTATTGTGGGAAGAAAGTGTGTGTTGGCAGGGTATTGAAAAGTGGCGTGCGTATCACAGGTAATTTGTGAAGTAAAATTGATAGTTTTGAATTTAAAAGATGACAGAAAAGGAAAGAAACTGAAGAATAAGAAAAATTGGAGTGGAGGTATATTTTCTTTATGTTTATTGTTGTGGATTAAACATAGCAGAGTGATCAGATTAGAGCAGTGACGAATATCAGAAAAAAATAGGTAGAAAGATTTCTCAGCTGAAAGAAAATGTTCCAATCATGAATGTTCTCAGAAAATGAAATCAGCAGCTTCGTGAAAATTCCTGTTGAAGCCACTCTATAGACTACTGGATCATAGCTCATTTTGTGTTGTTGAAATGTGGGATTCCAGTGGAAGGAATCACCTTCCAGAGTTTATACTCCCTTCCAACTTGGATTTCCTAATTGTTACTATAAAAAGTTACTTTCATTTTGATCAGAAAGGAAAGAGGAGAAATAACAGCGGATACCACAGACATACAAAACATCATAAGCAATACTATGAACAGTTATATGGCAACAAATTGGACAGCCTAGAAGAAACAGACAAATTTCTAGAAACATACAGAATGACTAGACTGAATCAAGAAGAAACAGAACATTTGAACAGATTGATCACTAGAAGTGAAGTCGAATCTGTAATTTGAAAAACTCCCAGCAAACAAAAGTCCAGGACCAGAGAGCTTCACAGGGGAATTCTATCAAACATAAAAAGAAGAACTTATACCAATCCTTCTCGAAATGTTCCAGAAAACTGAAGATGAGCAAACACTCCCAAATTCATTCGACAAGGCCACCATTACCCTGATACCAAAGCCAGACAAAGAGATTATAGATAAAAGAAAATTATAGTCCAATATCTTCGATGAACAATAGATGCAAAAGTCCTCACCAAAATATTAGCAAACCAAATCCAATAATACACAAAAGGATCAGACGCCATGATCAAGTTGGATTTATTCCAGGGGCACAAGGATGGATTAGCATGTGCAAATCAATCAATGTGATACACCACATCAACCAAAAGAAAGACCAAAATCACATGATCACATCAATAGATGCAGATAAAGCATTGGAAAAAATTCAACTTCGATTCATGATAAAAATCCTTGCCAAAGTGGGTGTAGAGGGAAAATACATAAGCATAATAAAGGCCATTTACGACAAACCAACAGCCAACACAATACTCAATGGTGAAAAGGTGAAAGCCTTCCTCCTCAATTCAGGAAGGAGACAAGGATGATGACTGTTTCCCCTTCTACTTAAATTGGAAGTTCTAGCCGCAGCAGTCGTAAGAAAAAGAAATTAAGTGTATGCAGATTGGAACGGAAGAGTTAACACCGTAACTATTTGCCGATGATATGGTACTTCATATAGAGAACTCTACAGTCTCCACCCAAAAACCATTAGAACCAATAAACAAATACAAGATTAACATACAGAAATCTGTTGTGTTTCTATACACTAATGAGGAAATGTTAGGAAGAGAAAGTAAAACAAATCCCATTTAAAACTGCATCAAAAATTACCTAGGAAGAAACTTCAACAAGGAGGTGAAACACCTATGCTCTGAAAACTATAAAATTTGATGAAGGAAATGGAAATTGATATAAAGAAAAGGAAATATATCCTTTGTCCCTAGATTTGAGGAACTAATGTTATAAAAATGACCATCAATCCCAATGAAATCTACGGATTTAATGCAATCCCTATCAAAATACCTGTGACATTTTTCACAGAACTAGAACAAATATTTTTAAAATTCACAGAACTAAGACGAATAATCCTTAAACCACCCTAAAATTCATAGAACAACTATTTCTAAAACTAGGACAACAAAAGACCCCCAGTTTTCAAAGGGCTCTTCATAATAAAGGACAAAGCTAGAGGTTCAACCCTACCAGACTTCAGACTATACTACAGGGTGGTATTTGCTCCAAAACAGACACATAGGTCCGTGGAACAGAAGACAGAGCCCAGAAATAATCCCGCACACTTATGATCAATTAATCTATGACAAAAGAGGCAGGAATATACAAAGAGAAAAGACCGTCTCTTCAACAAGTGGTGCTGGGAAAACTGGACAGCCATATGTATAACAGTGAGAGTAGAACATTCCCTCACACCATATACAAAAACAAACTCAAAATGGGCTAAAGACCTAAATGTAAGACCTGAAAATATAAAACTCTTAGAAGAAAACATAGGCAGAACACTCTTTGACAGAAATTGTAGCATTACTTTTTTGGATCTGTATCCCAAGGCCAAGGAAATAAAAGCAAAAATAAACAAATGGGACATAATTACACTTAAAAGGTTTTGCACAGCAAAGGAAGCAGTTGAGAAGATAGAAAGACAACCTATGAAATGTGAGAAAATATTTGCAAATGATGTGACTGACTCGGTGTTAATGTCCAAATTATACAAACATCTCATACAACTCAAAGGCAAAAAAGACAAACAACCCAACCAAAAAATCAGTTACTGGGCACATGATTCTACTGAGACAATTCTTCAGCAGAACAAATTAAGATGATGCTCTTTAAATAAAACTGGAGTATTCAAACTAACGAGCTCATTTTAAAGGAACTATTACTGACTGTCACCCGTGACCGGCATATAATGGTTGCTTGCATATTTGTTGTCTATGTCAGGGAATGAATGGTATGCTCTGCCAATTACTGGCAGTATATAAAGGTCCATGGGAAGTAGACGACACACACACTTCAGAAACATCCTCTTGCAACCCACCTGAATCCACTTCCCTTGACAACATGTGTTGCAACTACTACGGCAACTCTTGTGGCTATGGCCATGGATTTAGTCCCTATTACCGCTGTGGATATGGGACTCGCTATGGCTGTGGCTATGGCTCAGGATACGGCTGTGGCTATGGCTCCCCTTATGGCTGTGTTTATGGACCAGGATATGGCTGTGGATATGACACTGGCCGCTGCTGCTACTGGACAGTTTGCTACTGGAGATGTTATTCTTCTTGCTGCTAAAACATCACCATCCAAACCTCGTGTGTTCCTGAAATGACACATCTAAAGATACTGAGATTCAAGGATCTATAACCCATGATGTCTATATCCAGGAAACTACATGCCTAACAGAGGCTTTGACCTCCAACTACCCATTTTTAGATTGACATCTTTGTGGCTTGAGGTTCCATGATAGCGTCTGCTTATTGTCTGAAAGTTAGCCTTTAACTTCCTTAATCTCTGATTCACTGTTATGACTGTGTTGATGATCCTAACATCCTCCAGTTGGGGAAATCACTCATTCTCAATAAAAAAGGTGCATTGTTTCTAACAAACCTTTGTGTACTTGCTTGTGAATTAGTCATTTTTTGAGATGTTATGGCCTCTGGTGCAAGTTGGGTAATATCTTGCCTGAACCTTGAGTTCTTCCTTGATATAATACAAGCATTTCTTCTTACATTTGCACCAGAAAAAAATGTCTCCTCCTCCTATTTCTTGTTTCTCACATACTCAGGCGCTCATACACCCAGGCACAAATCTCACAGTATTTCACGACTGTGCTTTGCAGATCCCACTTTGTCTAGGTTGGAGCTGGAGGGGAAAGAGGAGGGGGAATGACACTTTATTCAGGATGTGAATGCAGAGTCCAAGGTAGAGAAGAGGTGCCCTGAGTGCTTAAAGGAATTGAAGAGATATTTTCCAGAATTAATGAGGAATTAGAATTAGACATAGGTATGGAAAACACGAGAATAAAGAACTAAGCAACAGATAAGTGAGAATAAACATATTCTCTTATATCACCTGCCTTTGATGGAACTGAAAATGTATTTGTTTTCATATATCGTGGTTGAGGAAATTGATTGCGGTCACTTAATTGACAAATAGTTTTGAGTAGTTTAGAAAGGGCCTCATCTTAGTGAAGACAAAGTAGGAAAATTATAGACAAGTTACTTGCTCTCACAGTGTTTATATTCTAGTACGTTAAGATAGAAAAACAGAGAGTAGAAAACAATTAAGATGATTTCAAACTGACAGTTGGGAGGGGGGACTAACACCGGTTTATGGGAAAGAGAGAAAGGATCGAAGTATCAGAGGGGTGGTTCAGGGAGGTATTTTGAAGTTGTGATGAGCTGATGCCAATGGCAAAGGAAGATTAGAAAGGGCAGTAGCAAGCGTAAAGTGGGAAAAGAAGTCCGTGAAGTTTTGGCAGAATATGATTTACTAGGCATGTATGAGTTCACTTATATATCCAGAAAAGAGTCTTCACGAACTCTTCCCATACTTTCAAAGTCATTAGTGTTGTGACTCCTTAGTTAAAGAACATCTGAGACACTCAGCTTTACAGAAGTGAGAAAACGGTGGTAATATTTACAAGTATCCTCTAATTTATATGTGCCACACAAATGTTTGACTTCCTATTCTTATCGGAGAAATATTGTTTGAGTGTAAGTTATGTGCCAGGCACTGTTCTCAGAGCTGATTATGCAGTGATGTACAGAATCGATATGGTTTCTCTTGTTTTGCATCCATATCCAGATGTTTGAATGGAAAGGTATTCGAAGTAATGCAGTAAAGATAGAAGAATTTTCACTAACCCATGGGTATTGTGGGAAGAAAGTGTGTGTTGGCAGGGTATTGAAAAGTGGCGTGCGTATCACAGGTAATTTGTGAAGTAAAATTGATAGTTTTGAATTTAAAAGATGACAGAAAAGGAAAGAAACTGAAGAATAAGAAAAATTGGAGTGGAGGTATATTTTCTTTATGTTTATTGTTGTGGATTAAACATAGCAGAGTGATCAGATTAGAGCAGTGACGAATATCAGAAAAAAATAGGTAGAAAGATTTCTCAGCTGAAAGAAAATGTTCCAATCATGAATGTTCTCAGAAAATGAAATCAGCAGCTTCGTGAAAATTCCTGTTGAAGCCACTCTATAGACTACTGGATCATAGCTCATTTTGTGTTGTTGAAATGTGGGATTCCAGTGGAAGGAATCACCTTCCAGAGTTTATACTCCCTTCCAACTTGGATTTCCTAATTGTTACTATAAAAAGTTACTTTCATTTTGATCAGAAAGGAAAGAGGAGAAATAACAGCGGATACCACAGACATACAAAACATCATAAGCAATACTATGAACAGTTATATGGCAACAAATTGGACAGCCTAGAAGAAACAGACAAATTTCTAGAAACATACAGAATGACTAGACTGAATCAAGAAGAAACAGAACATTTGAACAGATTGATCACTAGAAGTGAAGTCGAATCTGTAATTTGAAAAACTCCCAGCAAACAAAAGTCCAGGACCAGAGAGCTTCACAGGGGAATTCTATCAAACATAAAAAGAAGAACTTATACCAATCCTTCTCGAAATGTTCCAGAAAACTGAAGATGAGCAAACACTCCCAAATTCATTCGACAAGGCCACCATTACCCTGATACCAAAGCCAGACAAAGAGATTATAGATAAAAGAAAATTATAGTCCAATATCTTCGATGAACAATAGATGCAAAAGTCCTCACCAAAATATTAGCAAACCAAATCCAATAATACACAAAAGGATCATACGCCATGATCAAGTTGGATTTATTCCAGGGGCACAAGGATGGATTAGCATGTGCAAATCAATCAATGTGATACACCACATCAACCAAAAGAAAGACCAAAATCACATGATCACATCAATAGATGCAGATAAAGCATTGGAAAAAATTCAACTTCGATTCATGATAAAAATCCTTGCCAAAGTGGGTGTAGAGGGAAAATACATTAGCATAATAAAGGCCATTTACGACAAACCAACAGCCAACACAATACTCAATGGTGAAAAGGTGAAAGCCTTCCTCCTCAATTCAGGAAGGAGACAAGGATGATGACTGTTTCCCCTTCTACTTAAATTGGAAGTTCTAGCCGCAGCAGTCGTAAGAAAAAGAAATTAAGTGTATGCAGATTGGAACGGAAGAGTTAACACCGTAACTATTTGCCGATGATATGGTACTTCATATAGAGAACTCTACAGTCTCCACCCAAAAACCATTAGAACCAATAAACAAATACAAGATTAACATACAGAAATCTGTTGTGTTTCTATACACTAATGAGGAAATGTTAGGAAGAGAAAGTAAAACAAATCCCATTTAAAACTGCATCAAAAATTACCTAGGAAGAAACTTCAACAAGGAGGTGAAACACCTATGCTCTGAAAACTATAAAATTTGATGAAGGAAATGGAAATTGATATAAAGAAAAGGAAATATATCCTTTGTCCCTAGATTTGAGGAACTAATGTTATAAAAATGACCATCAATCCCAATGAAATCTACGGATTTAATGCAATCCCTATCAAAATACCTGTGACATATTTCACAGAACTAGAACAAATATTTTTAAAATTCACAGAACTAAGACGAATAATCCTTAAACCACCCTAAAATTCATAGAACAACTATTTCTAAAACTAGGACAACAAAAGACCCCCAGTTTTCAAAGGGCTCTTCATAATAAAGGACAAAGCTAGAGGTTCAACCCTACCAGACTTCAGACTATACTACAGGGTGGTATTTGCTCCAAAACAGACACATAGGTCCGTGGAACAGAAGACAGAGCCCAGAAATAATCCCGCACACTTATGATCAATTAATCTATGACAAAAGAGGCAGGAATATACAAAGAGAAAAGACCGTCTCTTCAACAAGTGGTGCTGGGAAAACTGGACAGCCATATGTATAACAGTGAGAGTAGAACATTCCCTCACACCATATACAAAAACAAACTCAAAATGGGCTAAAGACCTAAATGTAAGACCTGAAAATATAAAACTCTTAGAAGAAAACATAGGCAGAACACTCTTTGACAGAAATTGTAGCATTACTTTTTTGGATCTGTATCCCAAGGCCAAGGAAATAAAAGCAAAAATAAACAAATGGGACATAATTACACTTAAAAGGTTTTGCACAGCAAAGGAAGCAGTTGAGAAGATAGAAAGACAACCTATGAAATGTGAGAAAATATTTGCAAATGATGTGACTGACTCGGTGTTAATGTCCAAATTATACAAACATCTCATACAACTCAAAGGCAAAAAAGACAAACAACCCAACCAAAAAATCAGTTACTGGGCACATGATTCTACTGAGACAATTCTTCAGCAGAACAAATTAAGATGATGCTCTTTAAATAAAACTGGAGTATTCAAACTAACGAGCTCATTTTAAAGGAACTATTACTGACTGTCACCCGTGACCGGCATATAATGGTTGCTTGCATATTTGTTGTCTATGTCAGGGAATGAATGGTATGCTCTGCCAATTACTGGCAGTATATAAAGGTCCATGGGAAGTAGACGACACACACACTTCAGAAACATCCTCTTGCAACCCACCTGAATCCACTTCCCTTGACAACATGTGTTGCAACTACTACGGCAACTCTTGTGGCTATGGCCATGGATTTAGTCCCTATTACCGCTGTGGATATGGGACTCGCTATGGCTGTGGCTATGGCTCAGGATACGGCTGTGGCTATGGCTCCCCTTATGGCTGTGTTTATGGACCAGGATATGGCTGTGGATATGACACTGGCCGCTGCTGCTACTGGCCAGTTTGCTACTGGAGATGTTATTCTTCTTGCTGCTAAAACATCACCATCCAAACCTCGTGTGTTCCTGAAATGACACATCTAAAGATACTGAGATTCAAGGATCTATAACCCATGATGTCTATATCCAGGAAACTACATGCCTAACAGAGGCTTTGACCTCCAACTACCCATTTTTAGATTGACATCTTTGTGGCTTGAGGTTCCATGATAGCGTCTGCTTATTGTCTGAAAGTTAGCCTTTAACTTCCTTAATCTCTGATTCACTGTTATGACTGTGTTGATGATCCTAACATCCTCCAGTTGGGGAAATCACTCATTCTCAATAAAAAAGGTGCATTGTTTCTAACAAACCTTTGTGTACTTGCTTGTGAATTAGTCATTTTTTGAGATGTTATGGCCTCTGGTGAAAGTTGGGTAATATCTTGCCTGAACCTTGAGTTCTTCCTTGATATAATACAAGCATTTCTTCTTACATTTGCACCAGAAAAAAATGTCTCCTCCTCCTATTTCTTGTTTCTCACATACTCAGGCGCTCATACACCCAGGCACAAATCTCACAGTATTTGACGACTGTGCTTTGCAGATCCCACTTTGTCTAGGTTGGAGCTGGAGGGGAAAGAGGAGGGGGAATGACACTTTATTCAGGATGTGAATGCAGAGTCCAAGGTAGAGAAGAGGTGCCCTGAGTGCTTAAAGGAATTGAAGAGATATTTTCCAGAATTAATGAGGAATTAGAATTAGACATAGGTATGGAAAACACGAGAATAAAGAACTAAGCAACAGATAAGTGAGAATAAACATATTCTCTTATATCACCTGCCTTTGATGGAACTGAAAATGTATTTGTTTTCATATATCGTGGTTGAGGAAATTGATTGCGGTCACTTAATTGACAAATAGTTTTGAGTAGTTTAGAAAGGGCCTCATCTTAGTGAAGACAAAGTAGGAAAATTATAGACAAGTTACTTGCTCTCACAGTGTTTATATTCTAGTACGTTAAGATAGAAAAACAGAGAGTAGAAAACAATTAAGATGATTTCAAACTGACAGTTGGGAGGGGGGACTAACACCGGTTTATGGGAAAGAGAGAAAGGATCGAAGTATCAGAGGGGTGGTTCAGGGAGGTATTTTGAAGTTGTGATGAGCTGATGCCAATGGCAAAGGAAGATTAGAAAGGGCAGTAGCAAGCGTAAAGTGGGAAAAGAAGTCCGTGAAGTTTTGGCAGAATATGATTTACTAGGCATGTATGAGTTCACTTATATATCCAGAAAAGAGTCTTCACGAACTCTTCCCATACTTTCAAAGTCATTAGTGTTGTGACTCCTTAGTTAAAGAACATCTGAGACACTCAGCTTTACAGAAGTGAGAAAACGGTGGTAATATTTACAAGTATCCTCTAATTTATATGTGCCACACAAATGTTTGACTTCCTATTCTTATCGGAGAAATATTGTTTGAGTGTAAGTTATGTGCCAGGCACTGTTCTCAGAGCTGATTATGCAGTGATGTACAGAATCGATATGGTTTCTCTTGTTTTGCATCCATATCCAGATGTTTGAATGGAAAGGTATTCGAAGTAATGCAGTAAAGATAGAAGAATTTTCACTAACCCATGGGTATTGTGGGAAGAAAGTGTGTGTTGGCAGGGTATTGAAAAGTGGCGTGCGTATCACAGGTAATTTGTGAAGTAAAATTGATAGTTTTGAATTTAAAAGATGACAGAAAAGGAAAGAAACTGAAGAATAAGAAAAATTGGAGTGGAGGTATATTTTCTTTATGTTTATTGTTGTGGATTAAACATAGCAGAGTGATGAGATTAGAGCAGTGACGAATATCAGAAAAAAATAGGTAGAAAGATTTCTCAGCTGAAAGAAAATGTTCCAATCATGAATGTTCTCAGAAAATGAAATCAGCAGCTTCGTGAAAATTCCTGTTGAAGCCACTCTATAGACTACTGGATCATAGCTCATTTTGTGTTGTTGAAATGTGGGATTCCAGTGGAAGGAATCACCTTCCAGAGTTTATACTCCCTTCCAACTTGGATTTCCTAATTGTTACTATAAAAAGTTACTTTCATTTTGATCAGAAAGGAAAGAGGAGAAATAACAGCGGATACCACAGACATACAAAACATCATAAGCAATACTATGAACAGTTATATGGCAACAAATTGGACAGCCTAGAAGAAACAGACAAATTTCTAGAAACATACAGAATGACTAGACTGAATCAAGAAGAAACAGAACATTTGAACAGATTGATCACTAGAAGTGAAGTCGAATCTGTAATTTGAAAAACTCCCAGCAAACAAAAGTCCAGGACCAGAGAGCTTCACAGGGGAATTCTATCAAACATAAAAAGAAGAACTTATACCAATCCTTCTCGAAATGTTCCAGAAAACTGAAGATGAGCAAACACTCCCAAATTCATTCGACAAGGCCACCATTACCCTGATACCAAAGCCAGACAAAGAGATTATAGATAAAAGAAAATTATAGTCCAATATCTTCGATGAACAATAGATGCAAAAGTCCTCACCAAAATATTAGCAAACCAAATCCAATAATACACAAAAGGATCAGACGCCATGATCAAGTTGGATTTATTCCAGGGGCACAAGGATGGATTAGCATGTGCAAATCAATCAATGTGATACACCACATCAACCAAAAGAAAGACCAAAATCACATGATCACATCAATAGATGCAGATAAAGCATTGGAAAAAATTCAACTTCGATTCATGATAAAAATCCTTGCCAAAGTGGGTGTAGAGGGAAAATACATAAGCATAATAAAGGCCATTTACGACAAACCAACAGCCAACACAATACTCAATGGTGAAAAGGTGAAAGCCTTCCTCCTCAATTCAGGAAGGAGACAAGGATGATGACTGTTTCCCCTTCTACTTAAATTGGAAGTTCTAGCCGCAGCAGTCGTAAGAAAAAGAAATTAAGTGTATGCAGATTGGAACGGAAGAGTTAACACCGTAACTATTTGCCGATGATATGGTACTTCATATAGAGAACTCTACAGTCTCCACCCAAAAACCATTAGAACCAATAAACAAATACAAGATTAACATACAGAAATCTGTTGTGTTTCTATACACTAATGAGGAAATGTTAGGAAGAGAAAGTAAAACAAATCCCATTTAAAACTGCATCAAAAATTACCTAGGAAGAAACTTCAACAAGGAGGTGAAACACCTATGCTCTGAAAACTATAAAATTTGATGAAGGAAATGGAAATTGATATAAAGAAAAGGAAATATATCCTTTGTCCCTAGATTTGAGGAACTAATGTTATAAAAATGACCATCAATCCCAATGAAATCTACGGATTTAATGCAATCCCTATCAAAATACCTGTGACATTTTTCACAGAACTAGAACAAATATTTTTAAAATTCACAGAACTAAGACGAATAATCCTTAAACCACCCTAAAATTCATAGAACAACTATTTCTAAAACTAGGACAACAAAAGACCCCCAGTTTTCAAAGGGCTCTTCATAATAAAGGACAAAGCTAGAGGTTCAACCCTACCAGACTTCAGACTATACTACAGGGTGGTATTTGCTCCAAAACAGACACATAGGTCCGTGGAACAGAAGACAGAGCCCAGAAATAATCCCGCACACTTATGATCAATTAATCTATGACAAAAGAGGCAGGAATATACAAAGAGAAAAGACCGTCTCTTCAACAAGTGGTGCTGGGAAAACTGGACAGCCATATGTATAACAGTGAGAGTAGAACATTCCCTCACACCATATACAAAAACAAACTCAAAATGGGCTAAAGACCTAAATGTAAGACCTGAAAATATAAAACTCTTAGAAGAAAACATAGGCAGAACACTCTTTGACAGAAATTGTAGCATTACTTTTTTGGATCTGTATCCCAAGGCCAAGGAAATAAAAGCAAAAATAAACAAATGGGACATAATTACACTTAAAAGGTTTTGCACAGCAAAGGAAGCAGTTGAGAAGATAGAAAGACAACCTATGAAATGTGAGAAAATATTTGCAAATGATGTGACTGACTCGGTGTTAATGTCCAAATTATACAAACATCTCATACAACTCAAAGGCAAAAAAGACAAACAACCCAACCAAAAAATCAGTTACTGGGCACATGATTCTACTGAGACAATTCTTCAGCAGAACAAATTAAGATGATGCTCTTTAAATAAAACTGGAGTATTCAAACTAACGAGCTCATTTTAAAGGAACTATTACTGACTGTCACCCGTGACCGGCATATAATGGTTGCTTGCATATTTGTTGTCTATGTCAGGGAATGAATGGTATGCTCTGCCAATTACTGGCAGTATATAAAGGTCCATGGGAAGTAGACGACACACACACTTCAGAAACATCCTCTTGCAACCCACCTGAATCCACTTCCCTTGACAACATGTGTTGCAACTACTACGGCAACTCTTGTGGCTATGGCCATGGATTTAGTCCCTATTACCGCTGTGGATATGGGACTCGCTATGGCTGTGGCTATGGCTCAGGATACGGCTGTGGCTATGGCTCCCCTTATGGCTGTGTTTATGGACCAGGATATGGCTGTGGATATGACACTGGCCGCTGCTGCTACTGGACAGTTTGCTACTGGAGATGTTATTCTTCTTGCTGCTAAAACATCACCATCCAAACCTCGTGTGTTCCTGAAATGACACATCTAAAGATACTGAGATTCAAGGATCTATAACCCATGATGTCTATATCCAGGAAACTACATGCCTAACAGAGGCTTTGACCTCCAACTACCCATTTTTAGATTGACATCTTTGTGGCTTGAGGTTCCATGATAGCGTCTGCTTATTGTCTGAAAGTTAGCCTTTAACTTCCTTAATCTCTGATTCACTGTTATGACTGTGTTGATGATCCTAACATCCTCCAGTTGGGGAAATCACTCATTCTCAATAAAAAAGGTGCATTGTTTCTAACAAACCTTTGTGTACTTGCTTGTGAATTAGTCATTTTTTGAGATGTTATGGCCTCTGGTGCAAGTTGGGTAATATCTTGCCTGAACCTTGAGTTCTTCCTTGATATAATACAAGCATTTCTTCTTACATTTGCACCAGAAAAAAATGTCTCCTCCTCCTATTTCTTGTTTCTCACATACTCAGGCGCTCATACACCCAGGCACAAATCTCACAGTATTTCACGACTGTGCTTTGCAGATCCCACTTTGTCTAGGTTGGAGCTGGAGGGGAAAGAGGAGGGGGAATGACACTTTATTCAGGATGTGAATGCAGAGTCCAAGGTAGAGAAGAGGTGCCCTGAGTGCTTAAAGGAATTGAAGAGATATTTTCCAGAATTAATGAGGAATTAGAATTAGACATAGGTATGGAAAACACGAGAATAAAGAACTAAGCAACAGATAAGTGAGAATAAACATATTCTCTTATATCACCTGCCTTTGATGGAACTGAAAATGTATTTGTTTTCATATATCGTGGTTGAGGAAATTGATTGCGGTCACTTAATTGACAAATAGTTTTGAGTAGTTTAGAAAGGGCCTCATCTTAGTGAAGACAAAGTAGGAAAATTATAGACAAGTTACTTGCTCTCACAGTGTTTATATTCTAGTACGTTAAGATAGAAAAACAGAGAGTAGAAAACAATTAAGATGATTTCAAACTGACAGTTGGGAGGGGGGACTAACACCGGTTTATGGGAAAGAGAGAAAGGATCGAAGTATCAGAGGGGTGGTTCAGGGAGGTATTTTGAAGTTGTGATGAGCTGATGCCAATGGCAAAGGAAGATTAGAAAGGGCAGTAGCAAGCGTAAAGTGGGAAAAGAAGTCCGTGAAGTTTTGGCAGAATATGATTTACTAGGCATGTATGAGTTCACTTATATATCCAGAAAAGAGTCTTCACGAACTCTTCCCATACTTTCAAAGTCATTAGTGTTGTGACTCCTTAGTTAAAGAACATCTGAGACACTCAGCTTTACAGAAGTGAGAAAACGGTGGTAATATTTACAAGTATCCTCTAATTTATATGTGCCACACAAATGTTTGACTTCCTATTCTTATCGGAGAAATATTGTTTGAGTGTAAGTTATGTGCCAGGCACTGTTCTCAGAGCTGATTATGCAGTGATGTACAGAATCGATATGGTTTCTCTTGTTTTGCATCCATATCCAGATGTTTGAATGGAAAGGTATTCGAAGTAATGCAGTAAAGATAGAAGAATTTTCACTAACCCATGGGTATTGTGGGAAGAAAGTGTGTGTTGGCAGGGTATTGAAAAGTGGCGTGCGTATCACAGGTAATTTGTGAAGTAAAATTGATAGTTTTGAATTTAAAAGATGACAGAAAAGGAAAGAAACTGAAGAATAAGAAAAATTGGAGTGGAGGTATATTTTCTTTATGTTTATTGTTGTGGATTAAACATAGCAGAGTGATCAGATTAGAGCAGTGACGAATATCAGAAAAAAATAGGTAGAAAGATTTCTCAGCTGAAAGAAAATGTTCCAATCATGAATGTTCTCAGAAAATGAAATCAGCAGCTTCGTGAAAATTCCTGTTGAAGCCACTCTATAGACTACTGGATCATAGCTCATTTTGTGTTGTTGAAATGTGGGATTCCAGTGGAAGGAATCACCTTCCAGAGTTTATACTCCCTTCCAACTTGGATTTCCTAATTGTTACTATAAAAAGTTACTTTCATTTTGATCAGAAAGGAAAGAGGAGAAATAACAGCGGATACCACAGACATACAAAACATCATAAGCAATACTATGAACAGTTATATGGCAACAAATTGGACAGCCTAGAAGAAACAGACAAATTTCTAGAAACATACAGAATGACTAGACTGAATCAAGAAGAAACAGAACATTTGAACAGATTGATCACTAGAAGTGAAGTCGAATCTGTAATTTGAAAAACTCCCAGCAAACAAAAGTCCAGGACCAGAGAGCTTCACAGGGGAATTCTATCAAACATAAAAAGAAGAACTTATACCAATCCTTCTCGAAATGTTCCAGAAAACTGAAGATGAGCAAACACTCCCAAATTCATTCGACAAGGCCACCATTACCCTGATACCAAAGCCAGACAAAGAGATTATAGATAAAAGAAAATTATAGTCCAATATCTTCGATGAACAATAGATGCAAAAGTCCTCACCAAAATATTAGCAAACCAAATCCAATAATACACAAAAGGATCATACGCCATGATCAAGTTGGATTTATTCCAGGGGCACAAGGATGGATTAGCATGTGCAAATCAATCAATGTGATACACCACATCAACCAAAAGAAAGACCAAAATCACATGATCACATCAATAGATGCAGATAAAGCATTGGAAAAAATTCAACTTCGATTCATGATAAAAATCCTTGCCAAAGTGGGTGTAGAGGGAAAATACATTAGCATAATAAAGGCCATTTACGACAAACCAACAGCCAACACAATACTCAATGGTGAAAAGGTGAAAGCCTTCCTCCTCAATTCAGGAAGGAGACAAGGATGATGACTGTTTCCCCTTCTACTTAAATTGGAAGTTCTAGCCGCAGCAGTCGTAAGAAAAAGAAATTAAGTGTATGCAGATTGGAACGGAAGAGTTAACACCGTAACTATTTGCCGATGATATGGTACTTCATATAGAGAACTCTACAGTCTCCACCCAAAAACCATTAGAACCAATAAACAAATACAAGATTAACATACAGAAATCTGTTGTGTTTCTATACACTAATGAGGAAATGTTAGGAAGAGAAAGTAAAACAAATCCCATTTAAAACTGCATCAAAAATTACCTAGGAAGAAACTTCAACAAGGAGGTGAAACACCTATGCTCTGAAAACTATAAAATTTGATGAAGGAAATGGAAATTGATATAAAGAAAAGGAAATATATCCTTTGTCCCTAGATTTGAGGAACTAATGTTATAAAAATGACCATCAATCCCAATGAAATCTACGGATTTAATGCAATCCCTATCAAAATACCTGTGACATATTTCACAGAACTAGAACAAATATTTTTAAAATTCACAGAACTAAGACGAATAATCCTTAAACCACCCTAAAATTCATAGAACAACTATTTCTAAAACTAGGACAACAAAAGACCCCCAGTTTTCAAAGGGCTCTTCATAATAAAGGACAAAGCTAGAGGTTCAACCCTACCAGACTTCAGACTATACTACAGGGTGGTATTTGCTCCAAAACAGACACATAGGTCCGTGGAACAGAAGACAGAGCCCAGAAATAATCCCGCACACTTATGATCAATTAATCTATGACAAAAGAGGCAGGAATATACAAAGAGAAAAGACCGTCTCTTCAACAAGTGGTGCTGGGAAAACTGGACAGCCATATGTATAACAGTGAGAGTAGAACATTCCCTCACACCATATACAAAAACAAACTCAAAATGGGCTAAAGACCTAAATGTAAGACCTGAAAATATAAAACTCTTAGAAGAAAACATAGGCAGAACACTCTTTGACAGAAATTGTAGCATTACTTTTTTGGATCTGTATCCCAAGGCCAAGGAAATAAAAGCAAAAATAAACAAATGGGACATAATTACACTTAAAAGGTTTTGCACAGCAAAGGAAGCAGTTGAGAAGATAGAAAGACAACCTATGAAATGTGAGAAAATATTTGCAAATGATGTGACTGACTCGGTGTTAATGTCCAAATTATACAAACATCTCATACAACTCAAAGGCAAAAAAGACAAACAACCCAACCAAAAAATCAGTTACTGGGCACATGATTCTACTGAGACAATTCTTCAGCAGAACAAATTAAGATGATGCTCTTTAAATAAAACTGGAGTATTCAAACTAACGAGCTCATTTTAAAGGAACTATTACTGACTGTCACCCGTGACCGGCATATAATGGTTGCTTGCATATTTGTTGTCTATGTCAGGGAATGAATGGTATGCTCTGCCAATTACTGGCAGTATATAAAGGTCCATGGGAAGTAGACGACACACACACTTCAGAAACATCCTCTTGCAACCCACCTGAATCCACTTCCCTTGACAACATGTGTTGCAACTACTACGGCAACTCTTGTGGCTATGGCCATGGATTTAGTCCCTATTACCGCTGTGGATATGGGACTCGCTATGGCTGTGGCTATGGCTCAGGATACGGCTGTGGCTATGGCTCCCCTTATGGCTGTGTTTATGGACCAGGATATGGCTGTGGATATGACACTGGCCGCTGCTGCTACTGGCCAGTTTGCTACTGGAGATGTTATTCTTCTTGCTGCTAAAACATCACCATCCAAACCTCGTGTGTTCCTGAAATGACACATCTAAAGATACTGAGATTCAAGGATCTATAACCCATGATGTCTATATCCAGGAAACTACATGCCTAACAGAGGCTTTGACCTCCAACTACCCATTTTTAGATTGACATCTTTGTGGCTTGAGGTTCCATGATAGCGTCTGCTTATTGTCTGAAAGTTAGCCTTTAACTTCCTTAATCTCTGATTCACTGTTATGACTGTGTTGATGATCCTAACATCCTCCAGTTGGGGAAATCACTCATTCTCAATAAAAAAGGTGCATTGTTTCTAACAAACCTTTGTGTACTTGCTTGTGAATTAGTCATTTTTTGAGATGTTATGGCCTCTGGTGAAAGTTGGGTAATATCTTGCCTGAACCTTGAGTTCTTCCTTGATATAATACAAGCATTTCTTCTTACATTTGCACCAGAAAAAAATGTCTCCTCCTCCTATTTCTTGTTTCTCACATACTCAGGCGCTCATACACCCAGGCACAAATCTCACAGTATTTGACGACTGTGCTTTGCAGATCCCACTTTGTCTAGGTTGGAGCTGGAGGGGAAAGAGGAGGGGGAATGACACTTTATTCAGGATGTGAATGCAGAGTCCAAGGTAGAGAAGAGGTGCCCTGAGTGCTTAAAGGAATTGAAGAGATATTTTCCAGAATTAATGAGGAATTAGAATTAGACATAGGTATGGAAAACACGAGAATAAAGAACTAAGCAACAGATAAGTGAGAATAAACATATTCTCTTATATCACCTGCCTTTGATGGAACTGAAAATGTATTTGTTTTCATATATCGTGGTTGAGGAAATTGATTGCGGTCACTTAATTGACAAATAGTTTTGAGTAGTTTAGAAAGGGCCTCATCTTAGTGAAGACAAAGTAGGAAAATTATAGACAAGTTACTTGCTCTCACAGTGTTTATATTCTAGTACGTTAAGATAGAAAAACAGAGAGTAGAAAACAATTAAGATGATTTCAAACTGACAGTTGGGAGGGGGGACTAACACCGGTTTATGGGAAAGAGAGAAAGGATCGAAGTATCAGAGGGGTGGTTCAGGGAGGTATTTTGAAGTTGTGATGAGCTGATGCCAATGGCAAAGGAAGATTAGAAAGGGCAGTAGCAAGCGTAAAGTGGGAAAAGAAGTCCGTGAAGTTTTGGCAGAATATGATTTACTAGGCATGTATGAGTTCACTTATATATCCAGAAAAGAGTCTTCACGAACTCTTCCCATACTTTCAAAGTCATTAGTGTTGTGACTCCTTAGTTAAAGAACATCTGAGACACTCAGCTTTACAGAAGTGAGAAAACGGTGGTAATATTTACAAGTATCCTCTAATTTATATGTGCCACACAAATGTTTGACTTCCTATTCTTATCGGAGAAATATTGTTTGAGTGTAAGTTATGTGCCAGGCACTGTTCTCAGAGCTGATTATGCAGTGATGTACAGAATCGATATGGTTTCTCTTGTTTTGCATCCATATCCAGATGTTTGAATGGAAAGGTATTCGAAGTAATGCAGTAAAGATAGAAGAATTTTCACTAACCCATGGGTATTGTGGGAAGAAAGTGTGTGTTGGCAGGGTATTGAAAAGTGGCGTGCGTATCACAGGTAATTTGTGAAGTAAAATTGATAGTTTTGAATTTAAAAGATGACAGAAAAGGAAAGAAACTGAAGAATAAGAAAAATTGGAGTGGAGGTATATTTTCTTTATGTTTATTGTTGTGGATTAAACATAGCAGAGTGATGAGATTAGAGCAGTGACGAATATCAGAAAAAAATAGGTAGAAAGATTTCTCAGCTGAAAGAAAATGTTCCAATCATGAATGTTCTCAGAAAATGAAATCAGCAGCTTCGTGAAAATTCCTGTTGAAGCCACTCTATAGACTACTGGATCATAGCTCATTTTGTGTTGTTGAAATGTGGGATTCCAGTGGAAGGAATCACCTTCCAGAGTTTATACTCCCTTCCAACTTGGATTTCCTAATTGTTACTATAAAAAGTTACTTTCATTTTGATCAGAAAGGAAAGAGGAGAAATAACAGCGGATACCACAGACATACAAAACATCATAAGCAATACTATGAACAGTTATATGGCAACAAATTGGACAGCCTAGAAGAAACAGACAAATTTCTAGAAACATACAGAATGACTAGACTGAATCAAGAAGAAACAGAACATTTGAACAGATTGATCACTAGAAGTGAAGTCGAATCTGTAATTTGAAAAACTCCCAGCAAACAAAAGTCCAGGACCAGAGAGCTTCACAGGGGAATTCTATCAAACATAAAAAGAAGAACTTATACCAATCCTTCTCGAAATGTTCCAGAAAACTGAAGATGAGCAAACACTCCCAAATTCATTCGACAAGGCCACCATTACCCTGATACCAAAGCCAGACAAAGAGATTATAGATAAAAGAAAATTATAGTCCAATATCTTCGATGAACAATAGATGCAAAAGTCCTCACCAAAATATTAGCAAACCAAATCCAATAATACACAAAAGGATCAGACGCCATGATCAAGTTGGATTTATTCCAGGGGCACAAGGATGGATTAGCATGTGCAAATCAATCAATGTGATACACCACATCAACCAAAAGAAAGACCAAAATCACATGATCACATCAATAGATGCAGATAAAGCATTGGAAAAAATTCAACTTCGATTCATGATAAAAATCCTTGCCAAAGTGGGTGTAGAGGGAAAATACATAAGCATAATAAAGGCCATTTACGACAAACCAACAGCCAACACAATACTCAATGGTGAAAAGGTGAAAGCCTTCCTCCTCAATTCAGGAAGGAGACAAGGATGATGACTGTTTCCCCTTCTACTTAAATTGGAAGTTCTAGCCGCAGCAGTCGTAAGAAAAAGAAATTAAGTGTATGCAGATTGGAACGGAAGAGTTAACACCGTAACTATTTGCCGATGATATGGTACTTCATATAGAGAACTCTACAGTCTCCACCCAAAAACCATTAGAACCAATAAACAAATACAAGATTAACATACAGAAATCTGTTGTGTTTCTATACACTAATGAGGAAATGTTAGGAAGAGAAAGTAAAACAAATCCCATTTAAAACTGCATCAAAAATTACCTAGGAAGAAACTTCAACAAGGAGGTGAAACACCTATGCTCTGAAAACTATAAAATTTGATGAAGGAAATGGAAATTGATATAAAGAAAAGGAAATATATCCTTTGTCCCTAGATTTGAGGAACTAATGTTATAAAAATGACCATCAATCCCAATGAAATCTACGGATTTAATGCAATCCCTATCAAAATACCTGTGACATATTTCACAGAACTAGAACAAATATTTTTAAAATTCACAGAACTAAGACGAATAATCCTTAAACCACCCTAAAATTCATAGAACAACTATTTCTAAAACTAGGACAACAAAAGACCCCCAGTTTTCAAAGGGCTCTTCATAATAAAGGACAAAGCTAGAGGTTCAACCCTACCAGACTTCAGACTATACTACAGGGTGGTATTTGCTCCAAAACAGACACATAGGTCCGTGGAACAGAAGACAGAGCCCAGAAATAATCCCGCACACTTATGATCAATTAATCTATGACAAAAGAGGCAGGAATATACAAAGAGAAAAGACCGTCTCTTCAACAAGTGGTGCTGGGAAAACTGGACAGCCATATGTATAACAGTGAGAGTAGAACATTCCCTCACACCATATACAAAAACAAACTCAAAATGGGCTAAAGACCTAAATGTAAGACCTGAAAATATAAAACTCTTAGAAGAAAACATAGGCAGAACACTCTTTGACAGAAATTGTAGCATTACTTTTTTGGATCTGTATCCCAAGGCCAAGGAAATAAAAGCAAAAATAAACAAATGGGACATAATTACACTTAAAAGGTTTTGCACAGCAAAGGAAGCAGTTGAGAAGATAGAAAGACAACCTATGAAATGTGAGAAAATATTTGCAAATGATGTGACTGACTCGGTGTTAATGTCCAAATTATACAAACATCTCATACAACTCAAAGGCAAAAAAGACAAACAACCCAACCAAAAAATCAGTTACTGGGCACATGATTCTACTGAGACAATTCTTCAGCAGAACAAATTAAGATGATGCTCTTTAAATAAAACTGGAGTATTCAAACTAACGAGCTCATTTTAAAGGAACTATTACTGACTGTCACCCGTGACCGGCATATAATGGTTGCTTGCATATTTGTTGTCTATGTCAGGGAATGAATGGTATGCTCTGCCAATTACTGGCAGTATATAAAGGTCCATGGGAAGTAGACGACACACACACTTCAGAAACATCCTCTTGCAACCCACCTGAATCCACTTCCCTTGACAACATGTGTTGCAACTACTACGGCAACTCTTGTGGCTATGGCCATGGATTTAGTCCCTATTACCGCTGTGGATATGGGACTCGCTATGGCTGTGGCTATGGCTCAGGATACGGCTGTGGCTATGGCTCCCCTTATGGCTGTGTTTATGGACCAGGATATGGCTGTGGATATGACACTGGCCGCTGCTGCTACTGGCCAGTTTGCTACTGGAGATGTTATTCTTCTTGCTGCTAAAACATCACCATCCAAACCTCGTGTGTTCCTGAAATGACACATCTAAAGATACTGAGATTCAAGGATCTATAACCCATGATGTCTATATCCAGGAAACTACATGCCTAACAGAGGCTTTGACCTCCAACTACCCATTTTTAGATTGACATCTTTGTGGCTTGAGGTTCCATGATAGCGTCTGCTTATTGTCTGAAAGTTAGCCTTTAACTTCCTTAATCTCTGATTCACTGTTATGACTGTGTTGATGATCCTAACATCCTCCAGTTGGGGAAATCACTCATTCTCAATAAAAAAGGTGCATTGTTTCTAACAAACCTTTGTGTACTTGCTTGTGAATTAGTCATTTTTTGAGATGTTATGGCCTCTGGTGAAAGTTGGGTAATATCTTGCCTGAACCTTGAGTTCTTCCTTGATATAATACAAGCATTTCTTCTTACATTTGCACCAGAAAAAAATGTCTCCTCCTCCTATTTCTTGTTTCTCACATACTCAGGCGCTCATACACCCAGGCACAAATCTCACAGTATTTGACGACTGTGCTTTGCAGATCCCACTTTGTCTAGGTTGGAGCTGGAGGGGAAAGAGGAGGGGGAATGACACTTTATTCAGGATGTGAATGCAGAGTCCAAGGTAGAGAAGAGGTGCCCTGAGTGCTTAAAGGAATTGAAGAGATATTTTCCAGAATTAATGAGGAATTAGAATTAGACATAGGTATGGAAAACACGAGAATAAAGAACTAAGCAACAGATAAGTGAGAATAAACATATTCTCTTATATCACCTGCCTTTGATGGAACTGAAAATGTATTTGTTTTCATATATCGTGGTTGAGGAAATTGATTGCGGTCACTTAATTGACAAATAGTTTTGAGTAGTTTAGAAAGGGCCTCATCTTAGTGAAGACAAAGTAGGAAAATTATAGACAAGTTACTTGCTCTCACAGTGTTTATATTCTAGTACGTTAAGATAGAAAAACAGAGAGTAGAAAACAATTAAGATGATTTCAAACTGACAGTTGGGAGGGGGGACTAACACCGGTTTATGGGAAAGAGAGAAAGGATCGAAGTATCAGAGGGGTGGTTCAGGGAGGTATTTTGAAGTTGTGATGAGCTGATGCCAATGGCAAAGGAAGATTAGAAAGGGCAGTAGCAAGCGTAAAGTGGGAAAAGAAGTCCGTGAAGTTTTGGCAGAATATGATTTACTAGGCATGTATGAGTTCACTTATATATCCAGAAAAGAGTCTTCACGAACTCTTCCCATACTTTCAAAGTCATTAGTGTTGTGACTCCTTAGTTAAAGAACATCTGAGACACTCAGCTTTACAGAAGTGAGAAAACGGTGGTAATATTTACAAGTATCCTCTAATTTATATGTGCCACACAAATGTTTGACTTCCTATTCTTATCGGAGAAATATTGTTTGAGTGTAAGTTATGTGCCAGGCACTGTTCTCAGAGCTGATTATGCAGTGATGTACAGAATCGATATGGTTTCTCTTGTTTTGCATCCATATCCAGATGTTTGAATGGAAAGGTATTCGAAGTAATGCAGTAAAGATAGAAGAATTTTCACTAACCCATGGGTATTGTGGGAAGAAAGTGTGTGTTGGCAGGGTATTGAAAAGTGGCGTGCGTATCACAGGTAATTTGTGAAGTAAAATTGATAGTTTTGAATTTAAAAGATGACAGAAAAGGAAAGAAACTGAAGAATAAGAAAAATTGGAGTGGAGGTATATTTTCTTTATGTTTATTGTTGTGGATTAAACATAGCAGAGTGATCAGATTAGAGCAGTGACGAATATCAGAAAAAAATAGGTAGAAAGATTTCTCAGCTGAAAGAAAATGTTCCAATCATGAATGTTCTCAGAAAATGAAATCAGCAGCTTCGTGAAAATTCCTGTTGAAGCCACTCTATAGACTACTGGATCATAGCTCATTTTGTGTTGTTGAAATGTGGGATTCCAGTGGAAGGAATCACCTTCCAGAGTTTATACTCCCTTCCAACTTGGATTTCCTAATTGTTACTATAAAAAGTTACTTTCATTTTGATCAGAAAGGAAAGAGGAGAAATAACAGCGGATACCACAGACATACAAAACATCATAAGCAATACTATGAACAGTTATATGGCAACAAATTGGACAGCCTAGAAGAAACAGACAAATTTCTAGAAACATACAGAATGACTAGACTGAATCAAGAAGAAACAGAACATTTGAACAGATTGATCACTAGAAGTGAAGTCGAATCTGTAATTTGAAAAACTCCCAGCAAACAAAAGTCCAGGACCAGAGAGCTTCACAGGGGAATTCTATCAAACATAAAAAGAAGAACTTATACCAATCCTTCTCGAAATGTTCCAGAAAACTGAAGATGAGCAAACACTCCCAAATTCATTCGACAAGGCCACCATTACCCTGATACCAAAGCCAGACAAAGAGATTATAGATAAAAGAAAATTATAGTCCAATATCTTCGATGAACAATAGATGCAAAAGTCCTCACCAAAATATTAGCAAACCAAATCCAATAATACACAAAAGGATCAGACGCCATGATCAAGTTGGATTTATTCCAGGGGCACAAGGATGGATTAGCATGTGCAAATCAATCAATGTGATACACCACATCAACCAAAAGAAAGACCAAAATCACATGATCACATCAATAGATGCAGATAAAGCATTGGAAAAAATTCAACTTCGATTCATGATAAAAATCCTTGCCAAAGTGGGTGTAGAGGGAAAATACATAAGCATAATAAAGGCCATTTACGACAAACCAACAGCCAACACAATACTCAATGGTGAAAAGGTGAAAGCCTTCCTCCTCAATTCAGGAAGGAGACAAGGATGATGACTGTTTCCCCTTCTACTTAAATTGGAAGTTCTAGCCGCAGCAGTCGTAAGAAAAAGAAATTAAGTGTATGCAGATTGGAACGGAAGAGTTAACACCGTAACTATTTGCCGATGATATGGTACTTCATATAGAGAACTCTACAGTCTCCACCCAAAAACCATTAGAACCAATAAACAAATACAAGATTAACATACAGAAATCTGTTGTGTTTCTATACACTAATGAGGAAATGTTAGGAAGAGAAAGTAAAACAAATCCCATTTAAAACTGCATCAAAAATTACCTAGGAAGAAACTTCAACAAGGAGGTGAAACACCTATGCTCTGAAAACTATAAAATTTGATGAAGGAAATGGAAATTGATATAAAGAAAAGGAAATATATCCTTTGTCCCTAGATTTGAGGAACTAATGTTATAAAAATGACCATCAATCCCAATGAAATCTACGGATTTAATGCAATCCCTATCAAAATACCTGTGACATATTTCACAGAACTAGAACAAATATTTTTAAAATTCACAGAACTAAGACGAATAATCCTTAAACCACCCTAAAATTCATAGAACAACTATTTCTAAAACTAGGACAACAAAAGACCCCCAGTTTTCAAAGGGCTCTTCATAATAAAGGACAAAGCTAGAGGTTCAACCCTACCAGACTTCAGACTATACTACAGGGTGGTATTTGCTCCAAAACAGACACATAGGTCCGTGGAACAGAAGACAGAGCCCAGAAATAATCCCGCACACTTATGATCAATTAATCTATGACAAAAGAGGCAGGAATATACAAAGAGAAAAGACCGTCTCTTCAACAAGTGGTGCTGGGAAAACTGGACAGCCATATGTATAACAGTGAGAGTAGAACATTCCCTCACACCATATACAAAAACAAACTCAAAATGGGCTAAAGACCTAAATGTAAGACCTGAAAATATAAAACTCTTAGAAGAAAACATAGGCAGAACACTCTTTGACAGAAATTGTAGCATTACTTTTTTGGATCTGTATCCCAAGGCCAAGGAAATAAAAGCAAAAATAAACAAATGGGACATAATTACACTTAAAAGGTTTTGCACAGCAAAGGAAGCAGTTGAGAAGATAGAAAGACAACCTATGAAATGTGAGAAAATATTTGCAAATGATGTGACTGACTCGGTGTTAATGTCCAAATTATACAAACATCTCATACAACTCAAAGGCAAAAAAGACAAACAACCCAACCAAAAAATCAGTTACTGGGCACATGATTCTACTGAGACAATTCTTCAGCAGAACAAATTAAGATGATGCTCTTTAAATAAAACTGGAGTATTCAAACTAACGAGCTCATTTTAAAGGAACTATTACTGACTGTCACCCGTGACCGGCATATAATGGTTGCTTGCATATTTGTTGTCTATGTCAGGGAATGAATGGTATGCTCTGCCAATTACTGGCAGTATATAAAGGTCCATGGGAAGTAGACGACACACACACTTCAGAAACATCCTCTTGCAACCCACCTGAATCCACTTCCCTTGACAACATGTGTTGCAACTACTACGGCAACTCTTGTGGCTATGGCCATGGATTTAGTCCCTATTACCGCTGTGGATATGGGACTCGCTATGGCTGTGGCTATGGCTCAGGATACGGCTGTGGCTATGGCTCCCCTTATGGCTGTGTTTATGGACCAGGATATGGCTGTGGATATGACACTGGCCGCTGCTGCTACTGGACAGTTTGCTACTGGAGATGTTATTCTTCTTGCTGCTAAAACATCACCATCCAAACCTCGTGTGTTCCTGAAATGACACATCTAAAGATACTGAGATTCAAGGATCTATAACCCATGATGTCTATATCCAGGAAACTACATGCCTAACAGAGGCTTTGACCTCCAACTACCCATTTTTAGATTGACATCTTTGTGGCTTGAGGTTCCATGATAGCGTCTGCTTATTGTCTGAAAGTTAGCCTTTAACTTCCTTAATCTCTGATTCACTGTTATGACTGTGTTGATGATCCTAACATCCTCCAGTTGGGGAAATCACTCATTCTCAATAAAAAAGGTGCATTGTTTCTAACAAACCTTTGTGTACTTGCTTGTGAATTAGTCATTTTTTGAGATGTTATGGCCTCTGGTGAAAGTTGGGTAATATCTTGCCTGAACCTTGAGTTCTTCCTTGATATAATACAAGCATTTCTTCTTACATTTGCACCAGAAAAAAATGTCTCCTCCTCCTATTTCTTGTTTCTCACATACTCAGGCGCTCATACACCCAGGCACAAATCTCACAGTATTTGACGACTGTGCTTTGCAGATCCCACTTTGTCTAGGTTGGAGCTGGAGGGGAAAGAGGAGGGGGAATGACACTTTATTCAGGATGTGAATGCAGAGTCCAAGGTAGAGAAGAGGTGCCCTGAGTGCTTAAAGGAATTGAAGAGATATTTTCCAGAATTAATGAGGAATTAGAATTAGACATAGGTATGGAAAACACGAGAATAAAGAACTAAGCAACAGATAAGTGAGAATAAACATATTCTCTTATATCACCTGCCTTTGATGGAACTGAAAATGTATTTGTTTTCATATATCGTGGTTGAGGAAATTGATTGCGGTCACTTAATTGACAAATAGTTTTGAGTAGTTTAGAAAGGGCCTCATCTTAGTGAAGACAAAGTAGGAAAATTATAGACAAGTTACTTGCTCTCACAGTGTTTATATTCTAGTACGTTAAGATAGAAAAACAGAGAGTAGAAAACAATTAAGATGATTTCAAACTGACAGTTGGGAGGGGGGACTAACACCGGTTTATGGGAAAGAGAGAAAGGATCGAAGTATCAGAGGGGTGGTTCAGGGAGGTATTTTGAAGTTGTGATGAGCTGATACCAATGGCAAAGGAAGATTAGAAAGGGCAGTAGCAAGCGTAAAGTGGGAAAAGAAGTCCGTGAAGTTTTGGCAGAATATGATTTACTAGGCATGTATGAGTTCACTTATATATCCAGAAAAGAGTCTTCACGAACTCTTCCCATACTTTCAAAGTCATTAGTGTTGTGACTCCTTAGTTAAAGAACATCTGAGACACTCAGCTTTACAGAAGTGAGAAAACGGTGGTAATATTTACAAGTATCCTCTAATTTATATGTGCCACACAAATGTTTGACTTCCTATTCTTATCGGAGAAATATTGTTTGAGTGTAAGTTATGTGCCAGGCACTGTTCTCAGAGCTGATTATGCAGTGATGTACAGAATCGATATGGTTTCTCTTGTTTTGCATCCATATCCAGATGTTTGAATGGAAAGGTATTCGAAGTAATGCAGTAAAGATAGAAGAATTTTCACTAACCCATGGGTATTGTGGGAAGAAAGTGTGTGTTGGCAGGGTATTGAAAAGTGGCGTGCGTATCACAGGTAATTTGTGAAGTAAAATTGATAGTTTTGAATTTAAAAGATGACAGAAAAGGAAAGAAACTGAAGAATAAGAAAAATTGGAGTGGAGGTATATTTTCTTTATGTTTATTGTTGTGGATTAAACATAGCAGAGTGATCAGATTAGAGCAGTGACGAATATCAGAAAAAAATAGGTAGAAAGATTTCTCAGCTGAAAGAAAATGTTCCAATCATGAATGTTCTCAGAAAATGAAATCAGCAGCTTCGTGAAAATTCCTGTTGAAGCCACTCTATAGACTACTGGATCATAGCTCATTTTGTGTTGTTGAAATGTGGGATTCCAGTGGAAGGAATCACCTTCCAGAGTTTATACTCCCTTCCAACTTGGATTTCCTAATTGTTACTATAAAAAGTTACTTTCATTTTGATCAGAAAGGAAAGAGGAGAAATAACAGCGGATACCACAGACATACAAAACATCATAAGCAATACTATGAACAGTTATATGCCAACAAATTGGACAGCCTAGAAGAAACAGACAAATTTCTAGAAACATACAGAATGACTAGACTGAATCAAGAAGAAACAGAACATTTGAACAGATTGATCACTAGAAGTGAAGTCGAATCTGTAATTTGAAAAACTCCCAGCAAACAAAAGTCCAGGACCAGAGAGCTTCACAGGGGAATTCTATCAAACATAAAAAGAAGAACTTATACCAATCCTTCTCGAAATGTTCCAGAAAACTGAAGATGAGCAAACACTCCCAAATTCATTCGACAAGGCCACCATTACCCTGATACCAAAGCCAGACAAAGAGATTATAGATAAAAGAAAATTATAGTCCAATATCTTCGATGAACAATAGATGCAAAAGTCCTCACCAAAATATTAGCAAACCAAATCCAATAATACACAAAAGGATCAGACGCCATGATCAAGTTGGATTTATTCCAGGGGCACAAGGATGGATTAGCATGTGCAAATCAATCAATGTGATACACCACATCAACCAAAAGAAAGACCAAAATCACATGATCACATCAATAGATGCAGATAAAGCATTGGAAAAAATTCAACTTCGATTCATGATAAAAATCCTTGCCAAAGTGGGTGTAGAGGGAAAATACATAAGCATAATAAAGGCCATTTACGACAAACCAACAGCCAACACAATACTCAATGGTGAAAAGGTGAAAGCCTTCCTCCTCAATTCAGGAAGGAGACAAGGATGATGACTGTTTCCCCTTCTACTTAAATTGGAAGTTCTAGCCGCAGCAGTCGTAAGAAAAAGAAATTAAGTGTATGCAGATTGGAACGGAAGAGTTAACACCGTAACTATTTGCCGATGATATGGTACTTCATATAGAGAACTCTACAGTCTCCACCCAAAAACCATTAGAACCAATAAACAAATACAAGATTAACATACAGAAATCTGTTGTGTTTCTATACACTAATGAGGAAATGTTAGGAAGAGAAAGTAAAACAAATCCCATTTAAAACTGCATCAAAAATTACCTAGGAAGAAACTTCAACAAGGAGGTGAAACACCTATGCTCTGAAAACTATAAAATTTGATGAAGGAAATGGAAATTGATATAAAGAAAAGGAAATATATCCTTTGTCCCTAGATTTGAGGAACTAATGTTATAAAAATGACCATCAATCCCAATGAAATCTACGGATTTAATGCAATCCCTATCAAAATACCTGTGACATTTTTCACAGAACTAGAACAAATATTTTTAAAATTCACAGAACTAAGACGAATAATCCTTAAACCACCCTAAAATTCATAGAACAACTATTTCTAAAACTAGGACAACAAAAGACCCCCAGTTTTCAAAGGGCTCTTCATAATAAAGGACAAAGCTAGAGGTTCAACCCTACCAGACTTCAGACTATACTACAGGGTGGTATTTGCTCCAAAACAGACACATAGGTCCGTGGAACAGAAGACAGAGCCCAGAAATAATCCCGCACACTTATGATCAATTAATCTATGACAAAAGAGGCAGGAATATACAAAGAGAAAAGACCGTCTCTTCAACAAGTGGTGCTGGGAAAACTGGACAGCCATATGTATAACAGTGAGAGTAGAACATTCCCTCACACCATATACAAAAACAAACTCAAAATGGGCTAAAGACCTAAATGTAAGACCTGAAAATATAAAACTCTTAGAAGAAAACATAGGCAGAACACTCTTTGACAGAAATTGTAGCATTACTTTTTTGGATCTGTATCCCAAGGCCAAGGAAATAAAAGCAAAAATAAACAAATGGGACATAATTACACTTAAAAGGTTTTGCACAGCAAAGGAAGCAGTTGAGAAGATAGAAAGACAACCTATGAAATGTGAGAAAATATTTGCAAATGATGTGACTGACTCGGTGTTAATGTCCAAATTATACAAACATCTCATACAACTCAAAGGCAAAAAAGACAAACAACCCAACCAAAAAATCAGTTACTGGGCACATGATTCTACTGAGACAATTCTTCAGCAGAACAAATTAAGATGATGCTCTTTAAATAAAACTGGAGTATTCAAACTAACGAGCTCATTTTAAAGGAACTATTACTGACTGTCACCCGTGACCGGCATATAATGGTTGCTTGCATATTTGTTGTCTATGTCAGGGAATGAATGGTATGCTCTGCCAATTACTGGCAGTATATAAAGGTCCATGGGAAGTAGACGACACACACACTTCAGAAACATCCTCTTGCAACCCACCTGAATCCACTTCCCTTGACAACATGTGTTGCAACTACTACGGCAACTCTTGTGGCTATGGCCATGGATTTAGTCCCTATTACCGCTGTGGATATGGGACTCGCTATGGCTGTGGCTATGGCTCAGGATACGGCTGTGGCTATGGCTCCCCTTATGGCTGTGTTTATGGACCAGGATATGGCTGTGGATATGACACTGGCCGCTGCTGCTACTGGCCAGTTTGCTACTGGAGATGTTATTCTTCTTGCTGCTAAAACATCACCATCCAAACCTCGTGTGTTCCTGAAATGACACATCTAAAGATACTGAGATTCAAGGATCTATAACCCATGATGTCTATATCCAGGAAACTACATGCCTAACAGAGGCTTTGACCTCCAACTACCCATTTTTAGATTGACATCTTTGTGGCTTGAGGTTCCATGATAGCGTCTGCTTATTGTCTGAAAGTTAGCCTTTAACTTCCTTAATCTCTGATTCACTGTTATGACTGTGTTGATGATCCTAACATCCTCCAGTTGGGGAAATCACTCATTCTCAATAAAAAAGGTGCATTGTTTCTAACAAACCTTTGTGTACTTGCTTGTGAATTAGTCATTTTTTGAGATGTTATGGCCTCTGGTGAAAGTTGGGTAATATCTTGCCTGAACCTTGAGTTCTTCCTTGATATAATACAAGCATTTCTTCTTACATTTGCACCAGAAAAAAATGTCTCCTCCTCCTATTTCTTGTTTCTCACATACTCAGGCGCTCATACACCCAGGCACAAATCTCACAGTATTTGACGACTGTGCTTTGCAGATCCCACTTTGTCTAGGTTGGAGCTGGAGGGGAAAGAGGAGGGGGAATGACACTTTATTCAGGATGTGAATGCAGAGTCCAAGGTAGAGAAGAGGTGCCCTGAGTGCTTAAAGGAATTGAAGAGATATTTTCCAGAATTAATGAGGAATTAGAATTAGACATAGGTATGGAAAACACGAGAATAAAGAACTAAGCAACAGATAAGTGAGAATAAACATATTCTCTTATATCACCTGCCTTTGATGGAACTGAAAATGTATTTGTTTTCATATATCGTGGTTGAGGAAATTGATTGCGGTCACTTAATTGACAAATAGTTTTGAGTAGTTTAGAAAGGGCCTCATCTTAGTGAAGACAAAGTAGGAAAATTATAGACAAGTTACTTGCTCTCACAGTGTTTATATTCTAGTACGTTAAGATAGAAAAACAGAGAGTAGAAAACAATTAAGATGATTTCAAACTGACAGTTGGGAGGGGGGACTAACACCGGTTTATGGGAAAGAGAGAAAGGATCGAAGTATCAGAGGGGTGGTTCAGGGAGGTATTTTGAAGTTGTGATGAGCTGATGCCAATGGCAAAGGAAGATTAGAAAGGGCAGTAGCAAGCGTAAAGTGGGAAAAGAAGTCCGTGAAGTTTTGGCAGAATATGATTTACTAGGCATGTATGAGTTCACTTATATATCCAGAAAAGAGTCTTCACGAACTCTTCCCATACTTTCAAAGTCATTAGTGTTGTGACTCCTTAGTTAAAGAACATCTGAGACACTCAGCTTTACAGAAGTGAGAAAACGGTGGTAATATTTACAAGTATCCTCTAATTTATATGTGCCACACAAATGTTTGACTTCCTATTCTTATCGGAGAAATATTGTTTGAGTGTAAGTTATGTGCCAGGCACTGTTCTCAGAGCTGATTATGCAGTGATGTACAGAATCGATATGGTTTCTCTTGTTTTGCATCCATATCCAGATGTTTGAATGGAAAGGTATTCGAAGTAATGCAGTAAAGATAGAAGAATTTTCACTAACCCATGGGTATTGTGGGAAGAAAGTGTGTGTTGGCAGGGTATTGAAAAGTGGCGTGCGTATCACAGGTAATTTGTGAAGTAAAATTGATAGTTTTGAATTTAAAAGATGACAGAAAAGGAAAGAAACTGAAGAATAAGAAAAATTGGAGTGGAGGTATATTTTCTTTATGTTTATTGTTGTGGATTAAACATAGCAGAGTGATCAGATTAGAGCAGTGACGAATATCAGAAAAAAATAGGTAGAAAGATTTCTCAGCTGAAAGAAAATGTTCCAATCATGAATGTTCTCAGAAAATGAAATCAGCAGCTTCGTGAAAATTCCTGTTGAAGCCACTCTATAGACTACTGGATCATAGCTCATTTTGTGTTGTTGAAATGTGGGATTCCAGTGGAAGGAATCACCTTCCAGAGTTTATACTCCCTTCCAACTTGGATTTCCTAATTGTTACTATAAAAAGTTACTTTCATTTTGATCAGAAAGGAAAGAGGAGAAATAACAGCGGATACCACAGACATACAAAACATCATAAGCAATACTATGAACAGTTATATGCCAACAAATTGGACAGCCTAGAAGAAACAGACAAATTTCTAGAAACATACAGAATGACTAGACTGAATCAAGAAGAAACAGAACATTTGAACAGATTGATCACTAGAAGTGAAGTCGAATCTGTAATTTGAAAAACTCCCAGCAAACAAAAGTCCAGGACCAGAGAGCTTCACAGGGGAATTCTATCAAACATAAAAAGAAGAACTTATACCAATCCTTCTCGAAATGTTCCAGAAAACTGAAGATGAGCAAACACTCCCAAATTCATTCGACAAGGCCACCATTACCCTGATACCAAAGCCAGACAAAGAGATTATAGATAAAAGAAAATTATAGTCCAATATCTTCGATGAACAATAGATGCAAAAGTCCTCACCAAAATATTAGCAAAGCAAATCCAATAATACACAAAAGGATCAGACGCCATGATCAAGTTGGATTTATTCCAGGGGCACAAGGATGGATTAGCATGTGCAAATCAATCAATGTGATACACCACATCAACCAAAAGAAAGACCAAAATCACATGATCACATCAATAGATGCAGATAAAGCATTGGAAAAAATTCAACTTCGATTCATGATAAAAATCCTTGCCAAAGTGGGTGTAGAGGGAAAATACATAAGCATAATAAAGGCCATTTACGACAAACCAACAGCCAACACAATACTCAATGGTGAAAAGGTGAAAGCCTTCCTCCTCAATTCAGGAAGGAGACAAGGATGATGACTGTTTCCCCTTCTACTTAAATTGGAAGTTCTAGCCGCAGCAGTCGTAAGAAAAAGAAATTAAGTGTATGCAGATTGGAACGGAAGAGTTAACACCGTAACTATTTGCCGATGATATGGTACTTCATATAGAGAACTCTACAGTCTCCACCCAAAAACCATTAGAACCAATAAACAAATACAAGATTAACATACAGAAATCTGTTGTGTTTCTATACACTAATGAGGAAATGTTAGGAAGAGAAAGTAAAACAAATCCCATTTAAAACTGCATCAAAAATTACCTAGGAAGAAACTTCAACAAGGAGGTGAAACACCTATGCTCTGAAAACTATAAAATTTGATGAAGGAAATGGAAATTGATATAAAGAAAAGGAAATATATCCTTTGTCCCTAGATTTGAGGAACTAATGTTATAAAAATGACCATCAATCCCAATGAAATCTACGGATTTAATGCAATCCCTATCAAAATACCTGTGACATATTTCACAGAACTAGAACAAATATTTTTAAAATTCACAGAACTAAGACGAATAATCCTTAAACCACCCTAAAATTCATAGAACAACTATTTCTAAAACTAGGACAACAAAAGACCCCCAGTTTTCAAAGGGCTCTTCATAATAAAGGACAAAGCTAGAGGTTCAACCCTACCAGACTTCAGACTATACTACAGGGTGGTATTTGCTCCAAAACAGACACATAGGTCCGTGGAACAGAAGACAGAGCCCAGAAATAATCCCGCACACTTATGATCAATTAATCTATGACAAAAGAGGCAGGAATATACAAAGAGAAAAGACCGTCTCTTCAACAAGTGGTGCTGGGAAAACTGGACAGCCATATGTATAACAGTGAGAGTAGAACATTCCCTCACACCATATACAAAAACAAACTCAAAATGGGCTAAAGACCTAAATGTAAGACCTGAAAATATAAAACTCTTAGAAGAAAACATAGGCAGAACACTCTTTGACAGAAATTGTAGCATTACTTTTTTGGATCTGTATCCCAAGGCCAAGGAAATAAAAGCAAAAATAAACAAATGGGACATAATTACACTTAAAAGGTTTTGCACAGCAAAGGAAGCAGTTGAGAAGATAGAAAGACAACCTATGAAATGTGAGAAAATATTTGCAAATGATGTGACTGACTCGGTGTTAATGTCCAAATTATACAAACATCTCATACAACTCAAAGGCAAAAAAGACAAACAACCCAACCAAAAAATCAGTTACTGGGCACATGATTCTACTGAGACAATTCTTCAGCAGAACAAATTAAGATGATGCTCTTTAAATAAAACTGGAGTATTCAAACTAACGAGCTCATTTTAAAGGAACTATTACTGACTGTCACCCGTGACCGGCATATAATGGTTGCTTGCATATTTGTTGTCTATGTCAGGGAATGAATGGTATGCTCTGCCAATTACTGGCAGTATATAAAGGTCCATGGGAAGTAGACGACACACACACTTCAGAAACATCCTCTTGCAACCCACCTGAATCCACTTCCCTTGACAACATGTGTTGCAACTACTACGGCAACTCTTGTGGCTATGGCCATGGATTTAGTCCCTATTACCGCTGTGGATATGGGACTCGCTATGGCTGTGGCTATGGCTCAGGATACGGCTGTGGCTATGGCTCCCCTTATGGCTGTGTTTATGGACCAGGATATGGCTGTGGATATGACACTGGCCGCTGCTGCTACTGGCCAGTTTGCTACTGGAGATGTTATTCTTCTTGCTGCTAAAACATCACCATCCAAACCTCGTGTGTTCCTGAAATGACACATCTAAAGATACTGAGATTCAAGGATCTATAACCCATGATGTCTATATCCAGGAAACTACATGCCTAACAGAGGCTTTGACCTCCAACTACCCATTTTTAGATTGACATCTTTGTGGCTTGAGGTTCCATGATAGCGTCTGCTTATTGTCTGAAAGTTAGCCTTTAACTTCCTTAATCTCTGATTCACTGTTATGACTGTGTTGATGATCCTAACATCCTCCAGTTGGGGAAATCACTCATTCTCAATAAAAAAGGTGCATTGTTTCTAACAAACCTTTGTGTACTTGCTTGTGAATTAGTCATTTTTTGAGATGTTATGGCCTCTGGTGAAAGTTGGGTAATATCTTGCCTGAACCTTGAGTTCTTCCTTGATATAATACAAGCATTTCTTCTTACATTTGCACCAGAAAAAAATGTCTCCTCCTCCTATTTCTTGTTTCTCACATACTCAGGCGCTCATACACCCAGGCACAAATCTCACAGTATTTGACGACTGTGCTTTGCAGATCCCACTTTGTCTAGGTTGGAGCTGGAGGGGAAAGAGGAGGGGGAATGACACTTTATTCAGGATGTGAATGCAGAGTCCAAGGTAGAGAAGAGGTGCCCTGAGTGCTTAAAGGAATTGAAGAGATATTTTCCAGAATTAATGAGGAATTAGAATTAGACATAGGTATGGAAAACACGAGAATAAAGAACTAAGCAACAGATAAGTGAGAATAAACATATTCTCTTATATCACCTGCCTTTGATGGAACTGAAAATGTATTTGTTTTCATATATCGTGGTTGAGGAAATTGATTGCGGTCACTTAATTGACAAATAGTTTTGAGTAGTTTAGAAAGGGCCTCATCTTAGTGAAGACAAAGTAGGAAAATTATAGACAAGTTACTTGCTCTCACAGTGTTTATATTCTAGTACGTTAAGATAGAAAAACAGAGAGTAGAAAACAATTAAGATGATTTCAAACTGACAGTTGGGAGGGGGGACTAACACCGGTTTATGGGAAAGAGAGAAAGGATCGAAGTATCAGAGGGGTGGTTCAGGGAGGTATTTTGAAGTTGTGATGAGCTGATGCCAATGGCAAAGGAAGATTAGAAAGGGCAGTAGCAAGCGTAAAGTGGGAAAAGAAGTCCGTGAAGTTTTGGCAGAATATGATTTACTAGGCATGTATGAGTTCACTTATATATCCAGAAAAGAGTCTTCACGAACTCTTCCCATACTTTCAAAGTCATTAGTGTTGTGACTCCTTAGTTAAAGAACATCTGAGACACTCAGCTTTACAGAAGTGAGAAAACGGTGGTAATATTTACAAGTATCCTCTAATTTATATGTGCCACACAAATGTTTGACTTCCTATTCTTATCGGAGAAATATTGTTTGAGTGTAAGTTATGTGCCAGGCACTGTTCTCAGAGCTGATTATGCAGTGATGTACAGAATCGATATGGTTTCTCTTGTTTTGCATCCATATCCAGATGTTTGAATGGAAAGGTATTCGAAGTAATGCAGTAAAGATAGAAGAATTTTCACTAACCCATGGGTATTGTGGGAAGAAAGTGTGTGTTGGCAGGGTATTGAAAAGTGGCGTGCGTATCACAGGTAATTTGTGAAGTAAAATTGATAGTTTTGAATTTAAAAGATGACAGAAAAGGAAAGAAACTGAAGAATAAGAAAAATTGGAGTGGAGGTATATTTTCTTTATGTTTATTGTTGTGGATTAAACATAGCAGAGTGATCAGATTAGAGCAGTGACGAATATCAGAAAAAAATAGGTAGAAAGATTTCTCAGCTGAAAGAAAATGTTCCAATCATGAATGTTCTCAGAAAATGAAATCAGCAGCTTCGTGAAAATTCCTGTTGAAGCCACTCTATAGACTACTGGATCATAGCTCATTTTGTGTTGTTGAAATGTGGGATTCCAGTGGAAGGAATCACCTTCCAGAGTTTATACTCCCTTCCAACTTGGATTTCCTAATTGTTACTATAAAAAGTTACTTTCATTTTGATCAGAAAGGAAAGAGGAGAAATAACAGCGGATACCACAGACATACAAAACATCATAAGCAATACTATGAACAGTTATATGGCAACAAATTGGACAGCCTAGAAGAAACAGACAAATTTCTAGAAACATACAGAATGACTAGACTGAATCAAGAAGAAACAGAACATTTGAACAGATTGATCACTAGAAGTGAAGTCGAATCTGTAATTTGAAAAACTCCCAGCAAACAAAAGTCCAGGACCAGAGAGCTTCACAGGGGAATTCTATCAAACATAAAAAGAAGAACTTATACCAATCCTTCTCGAAATGTTCCAGAAAACTGAAGATGAGCAAACACTCCCAAATTCATTCGACAAGGCCACCATTACCCTGATACCAAAGCCAGACAAAGAGATTATAGATAAAAGAAAATTATAGTCCAATATCTTCGATGAACAATAGATGCAAAAGTCCTCACCAAAATATTAGCAAACCAAATCCAATAATACACAAAAGGATCAGACGCCATGATCAAGTTGGATTTATTCCAGGGGCACAAGGATGGATTAGCATGTGCAAATCAATCAATGTGATACACCACATCAACCAAAAGAAAGACCAAAATCACATGATCACATCAATAGATGCAGATAAAGCATTGGAAAAAATTCAACTTCGATTCATGATAAAAATCCTTGCCAAAGTGGGTGTAGAGGGAAAATACATAAGCATAATAAAGGCCATTTACGACAAACCAACAGCCAACACAATACTCAATGGTGAAAAGGTGAAAGCCTTCCTCCTCAATTCAGGAAGGAGACAAGGATGATGACTGTTTCCCCTTCTACTTAAATTGGAAGTTCTAGCCGCAGCAGTCGTAAGAAAAAGAAATTAAGTGTATGCAGATTGGAACGGAAGAGTTAACACCGTAACTATTTGCCGATGATATGGTACTTCATATAGAGAACTCTACAGTCTCCACCCAAAAACCATTAGAACCAATAAACAAATACAAGATTAACATACAGAAATCTGTTGTGTTTCTATACACTAATGAGGAAATGTTAGGAAGAGAAAGTAAAACAAATCCCATTTAAAACTGCATCAAAAATTACCTAGGAAGAAACTTCAACAAGGAGGTGAAACACCTATGCTCTGAAAACTATAAAATTTGATGAAGGAAATGGAAATTGATATAAAGAAAAGGAAATATATCCTTTGTCCCTAGATTTGAGGAACTAATGTTATAAAAATGACCATCAATCCCAATGAAATCTACGGATTTAATGCAATCCCTATCAAAATACCTGTGACATATTTCACAGAACTAGAACAAATATTTTTAAAATTCACAGAACTAAGACGAATAATCCTTAAACCACCCTAAAATTCATAGAACAACTATTTCTAAAACTAGGACAACAAAAGACCCCCAGTTTTCAAAGGGCTCTTCATAATAAAGGACAAAGCTAGAGGTTCAACCCTACCAGACTTCAGACTATACTACAGGGTGGTATTTGCTCCAAAACAGACACATAGGTCCGTGGAACAGAAGACAGAGCCCAGAAATAATCCCGCACACTTATGATCAATTAATCTATGACAAAAGAGGCAGGAATATACAAAGAGAAAAGACCGTCTCTTCAACAAGTGGTGCTGGGAAAACTGGACAGCCATATGTATAACAGTGAGAGTAGAACATTCCCTCACACCATATACAAAAACAAACTCAAAATGGGCTAAAGACCTAAATGTAAGACCTGAAAATATAAAACTCTTAGAAGAAAACATAGGCAGAACACTCTTTGACAGAAATTGTAGCATTACTTTTTTGGATCTGTATCCCAAGGCCAAGGAAATAAAAGCAAAAATAAACAAATGGGACATAATTACACTTAAAAGGTTTTGCACAGCAAAGGAAGCAGTTGAGAAGATAGAAAGACAACCTATGAAATGTGAGAAAATATTTGCAAATGATGTGACTGACTCGGTGTTAATGTCCAAATTATACAAACATCTCATACAACTCAAAGGCAAAAAAGACAAACAACCCAACCAAAAAATCAGTTACTGGGCACATGATTCTACTGAGACAATTCTTCAGCAGAACAAATTAAGATGATGCTCTTTAAATAAAACTGGAGTATTCAAACTAACGAGCTCATTTTAAAGGAACTATTACTGACTGTCACCCGTGACCGGCATATAATGGTTGCTTGCATATTTGTTGTCTATGTCAGGGAATGAATGGTATGCTCTGCCAATTACTGGCAGTATATAAAGGTCCATGGGAAGTAGACGACACACACACTTCAGAAACATCCTCTTGCAACCCACCTGAATCCACTTCCCTTGACAACATGTGTTGCAACTACTACGGCAACTCTTGTGGCTATGGCCATGGATTTAGTCCCTATTACCGCTGTGGATATGGGACTCGCTATGGCTGTGGCTATGGCTCAGGATACGGCTGTGGCTATGGCTCCCCTTATGGCTGTGTTTATGGACCAGGATATGGCTGTGGATATGACACTGGCCGCTGCTGCTACTGGCCAGTTTGCTACTGGAGATGTTATTCTTCTTGCTGCTAAAACATCACCATCCAAACCTCGTGTGTTCCTGAAATGACACATCTAAAGATACTGAGATTCAAGGATCTATAACCCATGATGTCTATATCCAGGAAACTACATGCCTAACAGAGGCTTTGACCTCCAACTACCCATTTTTAGATTGACATCTTTGTGGCTTGAGGTTCCATGATAGCGTCTGCTTATTGTCTGAAAGTTAGCCTTTAACTTCCTTAATCTCTGATTCACTGTTATGACTGTGTTGATGATCCTAACATCCTCCAGTTGGGGAAATCACTCATTCTCAATAAAAAAGGTGCATTGTTTCTAACAAACCTTTGTGTACTTGCTTGTGAATTAGTCATTTTTTGAGATGTTATGGCCTCTGGTGCAAGTTGGGTAATATCTTGCCTGAACCTTGAGTTCTTCCTTGATATAATACAAGCATTTCTTCTTACATTTGCACCAGAAAAAAATGTCTCCTCCTCCTATTTCTTGTTTCTCACATACTCAGGCGCTCATACACCCAGGCACAAATCTCACAGTATTTGACGACTGTGCTTTGCAGATCCCACTTTGTCTAGGTTGGAGCTGGAGGGGAAAGAGGAGGGGGAATGACACTTTATTCAGGATGTGAATGCAGAGTCCAAGGTAGAGAAGAGGTGCCCTGAGTGCTTAAAGGAATTGAAGAGATATTTTCCAGAATTAATGAGGAATTAGAATTAGACATAGGTATGGAAAACACGAGAATAAAGAACTAAGCAACAGATAAGTGAGAATAAACATATTCTCTTATATCACCTGCCTTTGATGGAACTGAAAATGTATTTGTTTTCATATATCGTGGTTGAGGAAATTGATTGCGGTCACTTAATTGACAAATAGTTTTGAGTAGTTTAGAAAGGGCCTCATCTTAGTGAAGACAAAGTAGGAAAATTATAGACAAGTTACTTGCTCTCACAGTGTTTATATTCTAGTACGTTAAGATAGAAAAACAGAGAGTAGAAAACAATTAAGATGATTTCAAACTGACAGTTGGGAGGGGGGACTAACACCGGTTTATGGGAAAGAGAGAAAGGATCGAAGTATCAGAGGGGTGGTTCAGGGAGGTATTTTGAAGTTGTGATGAGCTGATGCCAATGGCAAAGGAAGATTAGAAAGGGCAGTAGCAAGCGTAAAGTGGGAAAAGAAGTCCGTGAAGTTTTGGCAGAATATGATTTACTAGGCATGTATGAGTTCACTTATATATCCAGAAAAGAGTCTTCACGAACTCTTCCCATACTTTCAAAGTCATTAGTGTTGTGACTCCTTAGTTAAAGAACATCTGAGACACTCAGCTTTACAGAAGTGAGAAAACGGTGGTAATATTTACAAGTATCCTCTAATTTATATGTGCCACACAAATGTTTGACTTCCTATTCTTATCGGAGAAATATTGTTTGAGTGTAAGTTATGTGCCAGGCACTGTTCTCAGAGCTGATTATGCAGTGATGTACAGAATCGATATGGTTTCTCTTGTTTTGCATCCATATCCAGATGTTTGAATGGAAAGGTATTCGAAGTAATGCAGTAAAGATAGAAGAATTTTCACTAACCCATGGGTATTGTGGGAAGAAAGTGTGTGTTGGCAGGGTATTGAAAAGTGGCGTGCGTATCACAGGTAATTTGTGAAGTAAAATTGATAGTTTTGAATTTAAAAGATGACAGAAAAGGAAAGAAACTGAAGAATAAGAAAAATTGGAGTGGAGGTATATTTTCTTTATGTTTATTGTTGTGGATTAAACATAGCAGAGTGATCAGATTAGAGCAGTGACGAATATCAGAAAAAAATAGGTAGAAAGATTTCTCAGCTGAAAGAAAATGTTCCAATCATGAATGTTCTCAGAAAATGAAATCAGCAGCTTCGTGAAAATTCCTGTTGAAGCCACTCTATAGACTACTGGATCATAGCTCATTTTGTGTTGTTGAAATGTGGGATTCCAGTGGAAGGAATCACCTTCCAGAGTTTATACTCCCTTCCAACTTGGATTTCCTAATTGTTACTATAAAAAGTTACTTTCATTTTGATCAGAAAGGAAAGAGGAGAAATAACAGCGGATACCACAGACATACAAAACATCATAAGCAATACTATGAACAGTTATATGGCAACAAATTGGACAGCCTAGAAGAAACAGACAAATTTCTAGAAACATACAGAATGACTAGACTGAATCAAGAAGAAACAGAACATTTGAACAGATTGATCACTAGAAGTGAAGTCGAATCTGTAATTTGAAAAACTCCCAGCAAACAAAAGTCCAGGACCAGAGAGCTTCACAGGGGAATTCTATCAAACATAAAAAGAAGAACTTATACCAATCCTTCTCGAAATGTTCCAGAAAACTGAAGATGAGCAAACACTCCCAAATTCATTCGACAAGGCCACCATTACCCTGATACCAAAGCCAGACAAAGAGATTATAGATAAAAGAAAATTATAGTCCAATATCTTCGATGAACAATAGATGCAAAAGTCCTCACCAAAATATTAGCAAACCAAATCCAATAATACACAAAAGGATCAGACGCCATGATCAAGTTGGATTTATTCCAGGGGCACAAGGATGGATTAGCATGTGCAAATCAATCAATGTGATACACCACATCAACCAAAAGAAAGACCAAAATCACATGATCACATCAATAGATGCAGATAAAGCATTGGAAAAAATTCAACTTCGATTCATGATAAAAATCCTTGCCAAAGTGGGTGTAGAGGGAAAATACATAAGCATAATAAAGGCCATTTACGACAAACCAACAGCCAACACAATACTCAATGGTGAAAAGGTGAAAGCCTTCCTCCTCAATTCAGGAAGGAGACAAGGATGATGACTGTTTCCCCTTCTACTTAAATTGGAAGTTCTAGCCGCAGCAGTCGTAAGAAAAAGAAATTAAGTGTATGCAGATTGGAACGGAAGAGTTAACACCGTAACTATTTGCCGATGATATGGTACTTCATATAGAGAACTCTACAGTCTCCACCCAAAAACCATTAGAACCAATAAACAAATACAAGATTAACATACAGAAATCTGTTGTGTTTCTATACACTAATGAGGAAATGTTAGGAAGAGAAAGTAAAACAAATCCCATTTAAAACTGCATCAAAAATTACCTAGGAAGAAACTTCAACAAGGAGGTGAAACACCTATGCTCTGAAAACTATAAAATTTGATGAAGGAAATGGAAATTGATATAAAGAAAAGGAAATATATCCTTTGTCCCTAGATTTGAGGAACTAATGTTATAAAAATGACCATCAATCCCAATGAAATCTACGGATTTAATGCAATCCCTATCAAAATACCTGTGACATATTTCACAGAACTAGAACAAATATTTTTAAAATTCACAGAACTAAGACGAATAATCCTTAAACCACCCTAAAATTCATAGAACAACTATTTCTAAAACTAGGACAACAAAAGACCCCCAGTTTTCAAAGGGCTCTTCATAATAAAGGACAAAGCTAGAGGTTCAACCCTACCAGACTTCAGACTATACTACAGGGTGGTATTTGCTCCAAAACAGACACATAGGTCCGTGGAACAGAAGACAGAGCCCAGAAATAATCCCGCACACTTATGATCAATTAATCTATGACAAAAGAGGCAGGAATATACAAAGAGAAAAGACCGTCTCTTCAACAAGTGGTGCTGGGAAAACTGGACAGCCATATGTATAACAGTGAGAGTAGAACATTCCCTCACACCATATACAAAAACAAACTCAAAATGGGCTAAAGACCTAAATGTAAGACCTGAAAATATAAAACTCTTAGAAGAAAACATAGGCAGAACACTCTTTGACAGAAATTGTAGCATTACTTTTTTGGATCTGTATCCCAAGGCCAAGGAAATAAAAGCAAAAATAAACAAATGGGACATAATTACACTTAAAAGGTTTTGCACAGCAAAGGAAGCAGTTGAGAAGATAGAAAGACAACCTATGAAATGTGAGAAAATATTTGCAAATGATGTGACTGACTCGGTGTTAATGTCCAAATTATACAAACATCTCATACAACTCAAAGGCAAAAAAGACAAACAACCCAACCAAAAAATCAGTTACTGGGCACATGATTCTACTGAGACAATTCTTCAGCAGAACAAATTAAGATGATGCTCTTTAAATAAAACTGGAGTATTCAAACTAACGAGCTCATTTTAAAGGAACTATTACTGACTGTCACCCGTGACCGGCATATAATGGTTGCTTGCATATTTGTTGTCTATGTCAGGGAATGAATGGTATGCTCTGCCAATTACTGGCAGTATATAAAGGTCCATGGGAAGTAGACGACACACACACTTCAGAAACATCCTCTTGCAACCCACCTGAATCCACTTCCCTTGACAACATGTGTTGCAACTACTACGGCAACTCTTGTGGCTATGGCCATGGATTTAGTCCCTATTACCGCTGTGGATATGGGACTCGCTATGGCTGTGGCTATGGCTCAGGATACGGCTGTGGCTATGGCTCCCCTTATGGCTGTGTTTATGGACCAGGATATGGCTGTGGATATGACACTGGCCGCTGCTGCTACTGGCCAGTTTGCTACTGGAGATGTTATTCTTCTTGCTGCTAAAACATCACCATCCAAACCTCGTGTGTTCCTGAAATGACACATCTAAAGATACTGAGATTCAAGGATCTATAACCCATGATGTCTATATCCAGGAAACTACATGCCTAACAGAGGCTTTGACCTCCAACTACCCATTTTTAGATTGACATCTTTGTGGCTTGAGGTTCCATGATAGCGTCTGCTTATTGTCTGAAAGTTAGCCTTTAACTTCCTTAATCTCTGATTCACTGTTATGACTGTGTTGATGATCCTAACATCCTCCAGTTGGGGAAATCACTCATTCTCAATAAAAAAGGTGCATTGTTTCTAACAAACCTTTGTGTACTTGCTTGTGAATTAGTCATTTTTTGAGATGTTATGGCCTCTGGTGAAAGTTGGGTAATATCTTGCCTGAACCTTGAGTTCTTCCTTGATATAATACAAGCATTTCTTCTTACATTTGCACCAGAAAAAAATGTCTCCTCCTCCTATTTCTTGTTTCTCACATACTCAGGCGCTCATACACCCAGGCACAAATCTCACAGTATTTGACGACTGTGCTTTGCAGATCCCACTTTGTCTAGGTTGGAGCTGGAGGGGAAAGAGGAGGGGGAATGACACTTTATTCAGGATGTGAATGCAGAGTCCAAGGTAGAGAAGAGGTGCCCTGAGTGCTTAAAGGAATTGAAGAGATATTTTCCAGAATTAATGAGGAATTAGAATTAGACATAGGTATGGAAAACACGAGAATAAAGAACTAAGCAACAGATAAGTGAGAATAAACATATTCTCTTATATCACCTGCCTTTGATGGAACTGAAAATGTATTTGTTTTCATATATCGTGGTTGAGGAAATTGATTGCGGTCACTTAATTGACAAATAGTTTTGAGTAGTTTAGAAAGGGCCTCATCTTAGTGAAGACAAAGTAGGAAAATTATAGACAAGTTACTTGCTCTCACAGTGTTTATATTCTAGTACGTTAAGATAGAAAAACAGAGAGTAGAAAACAATTAAGATGATTTCAAACTGACAGTTGGGAGGGGGGACTAACACCGGTTTATGGGAAAGAGAGAAAGGATCGAAGTATCAGAGGGGTGGTTCAGGGAGGTATTTTGAAGTTGTGATGAGCTGATGCCAATGGCAAAGGAAGATTAGAAAGGGCAGTAGCAAGCGTAAAGTGGGAAAAGAAGTCCGTGAAGTTTTGGCAGAATATGATTTACTAGGCATGTATGAGTTCACTTATATATCCAGAAAAGAGTCTTCACGAACTCTTCCCATACTTTCAAAGTCATTAGTGTTGTGACTCCTTAGTTAAAGAACATCTGAGACACTCAGCTTTACAGAAGTGAGAAAACGGTGGTAATATTTACAAGTATCCTCTAATTTATATGTGCCACACAAATGTTTGACTTCCTATTCTTATCGGAGAAATATTGTTTGAGTGTAAGTTATGTGCCAGGCACTGTTCTCAGAGCTGATTATGCAGTGATGTACAGAATCGATATGGTTTCTCTTGTTTTGCATCCATATCCAGATGTTTGAATGGAAAGGTATTCGAAGTAATGCAGTAAAGATAGAAGAATTTTCACTAACCCATGGGTATTGTGGGAAGAAAGTGTGTGTTGGCAGGGTATTGAAAAGTGGCGTGCGTATCACAGGTAATTTGTGAAGTAAAATTGATAGTTTTGAATTTAAAAGATGACAGAAAAGGAAAGAAACTGAAGAATAAGAAAAATTGGAGTGGAGGTATATTTTCTTTATGTTTATTGTTGTGGATTAAACATAGCAGAGTGATCAGATTAGAGCAGTGACGAATATCAGAAAAAAATAGGTAGAAAGATTTCTCAGCTGAAAGAAAATGTTCCAATCATGAATGTTCTCAGAAAATGAAATCAGCAGCTTCGTGAAAATTCCTGTTGAAGCCACTCTATAGACTACTGGATCATAGCTCATTTTGTGTTGTTGAAATGTGGGATTCCAGTGGAAGGAATCACCTTCCAGAGTTTATACTCCCTTCCAACTTGGATTTCCTAATTGTTACTATAAAAAGTTACTTTCATTTTGATCAGAAAGGAAAGAGGAGAAATAACAGCGGATACCACAGACATACAAAACATCATAAGCAATACTATGAACAGTTATATGCCAACAAATTGGACAGCCTAGAAGAAACAGACAAATTTCTAGAAACATACAGAATGACTAGACTGAATCAAGAAGAAACAGAACATTTGAACAGATTGATCACTAGAAGTGAAGTCGAATCTGTAATTTGAAAAACTCCCAGCAAACAAAAGTCCAGGACCAGAGAGCTTCACAGGGGAATTCTATCAAACATAAAAAGAAGAACTTATACCAATCCTTCTCGAAATGTTCCAGAAAACTGAAGATGAGCAAACACTCCCAAATTCATTCGACAAGGCCACCATTACCCTGATACCAAAGCCAGACAAAGAGATTATAGATAAAAGAAAATTATAGTCCAATATCTTCGATGAACAATAGATGCAAAAGTCCTCACCAAAATATTAGCAAACCAAATCCAATAATACACAAAAGGATCAGACGCCATGATCAAGTTGGATTTATTCCAGGGGCACAAGGATGGATTAGCATGTGCAAATCAATCAATGTGATACACCACATCAACCAAAAGAAAGACCAAAATCACATGATCACATCAATAGATGCAGATAAAGCATTGGAAAAAATTCAACTTCGATTCATGATAAAAATCCTTGCCAAAGTGGGTGTAGAGGGAAAATACATAAGCATAATAAAGGCCATTTACGACAAACCAACAGCCAACACAATACTCAATGGTGAAAAGGTGAAAGCCTTCCTCCTCAATTCAGGAAGGAGACAAGGATGATGACTGTTTCCCCTTCTACTTAAATTGGAAGTTCTAGCCGCAGCAGTCGTAAGAAAAAGAAATTAAGTGTATGCAGATTGGAACGGAAGAGTTAACACCGTAACTATTTGCCGATGATATGGTACTTCATATAGAGAACTCTACAGTCTCCACCCAAAAACCATTAGAACCAATAAACAAATACAAGATTAACATACAGAAATCTGTTGTGTTTCTATACACTAATGAGGAAATGTTAGGAAGAGAAAGTAAAACAAATCCCATTTAAAACTGCATCAAAAATTACCTAGGAAGAAACTTCAACAAGGAGGTGAAACACCTATGCTCTGAAAACTATAAAATTTGATGAAGGAAATGGAAATTGATATAAAGAAAAGGAAATATATCCTTTGTCCCTAGATTTGAGGAACTAATGTTATAAAAATGACCATCAATCCCAATGAAATCTACGGATTTAATGCAATCCCTATCAAAATACCTGTGACATATTTCACAGAACTAGAACAAATATTTTTAAAATTCACAGAACTAAGACGAATAATCCTTAAACCACCCTAAAATTCATAGAACAACTATTTCTAAAACTAGGACAACAAAAGACCCCCAGTTTTCAAAGGGCTCTTCATAATAAAGGACAAAGCTAGAGGTTCAACCCTACCAGACTTCAGACTATACTACAGGGTGGTATTTGCTCCAAAACAGACACATAGGTCCGTGGAACAGAAGACAGAGCCCAGAAATAATCCCGCACACTTATGATCAATTAATCTATGACAAAAGAGGCAGGAATATACAAAGAGAAAAGACCGTCTCTTCAACAAGTGGTGCTGGGAAAACTGGACAGCCATATGTATAACAGTGAGAGTAGAACATTCCCTCACACCATATACAAAAACAAACTCAAAATGGGCTAAAGACCTAAATGTAAGACCTGAAAATATAAAACTCTTAGAAGAAAACATAGGCAGAACACTCTTTGACAGAAATTGTAGCATTACTTTTTTGGATCTGTATCCCAAGGCCAAGGAAATAAAAGCAAAAATAAACAAATGGGACATAATTACACTTAAAAGGTTTTGCACAGCAAAGGAAGCAGTTGAGAAGATAGAAAGACAACCTATGAAATGTGAGAAAATATTTGCAAATGATGTGACTGACTCGGTGTTAATGTCCAAATTATACAAACATCTCATACAACTCAAAGGCAAAAAAGACAAACAACCCAACCAAAAAATCAGTTACTGGGCACATGATTCTACTGAGACAATTCTTCAGCAGAACAAATTAAGATGATGCTCTTTAAATAAAACTGGAGTATTCAAACTAACGAGCTCATTTTAAAGGAACTATTACTGACTGTCACCCGTGACCGGCATATAATGGTTGCTTGCATATTTGTTGTCTATGTCAGGGAATGAATGGTATGCTCTGCCAATTACTGGCAGTATATAAAGGTCCATGGGAAGTAGACGACACACACACTTCAGAAACATCCTCTTGCAACCCACCTGAATCCACTTCCCTTGACAACATGTGTTGCAACTACTACGGCAACTCTTGTGGCTATGGCCATGGATTTAGTCCCTATTACCGCTGTGGATATGGGACTCGCTATGGCTGTGGCTATGGCTCAGGATACGGCTGTGGCTATGGCTCCCCTTATGGCTGTGTTTATGGACCAGGATATGGCTGTGGATATGACACTGGCCGCTGCTGCTACTGGCCAGTTTGCTACTGGAGATGTTATTCTTCTTGCTGCTAAAACATCACCATCCAAACCTCGTGTGTTCCTGAAATGACACATCTAAAGATACTGAGATTCAAGGATCTATAACCCATGATGTCTATATCCAGGAAACTACATGCCTAACAGAGGCTTTGACCTCCAACTACCCATTTTTAGATTGACATCTTTGTGGCTTGAGGTTCCATGATAGCGTCTGCTTATTGTCTGAAAGTTAGCCTTTAACTTCCTTAATCTCTGATTCACTGTTATGACTGTGTTGATGATCCTAACATCCTCCAGTTGGGGAAATCACTCATTCTCAATAAAAAAGGTGCATTGTTTCTAACAAACCTTTGTGTACTTGCTTGTGAATTAGTCATTTTTTGAGATGTTATGGCCTCTGGTGAAAGTTGGGTAATATCTTGCCTGAACCTTGAGTTCTTCCTTGATATAATACAAGCATTTCTTCTTACATTTGCACCAGAAAAAAATGTCTCCTCCTCCTATTTCTTGTTTCTCACATACTCAGGCGCTCATACACCCAGGCACAAATCTCACAGTATTTCACGACTGTGCTTTGCAGATCCCACTTTGTCTAGGTTGGAGCTGGAGGGGAAAGAGGAGGGGGAATGACACTTTATTCAGGATGTGAATGCAGAGTCCAAGGTAGAGAAGAGGTGCCCTGAGTGCTTAAAGGAATTGAAGAGATATTTTCCAGAATTAATGAGGAATTAGAATTAGACATAGGTATGGAAAACACGAGAATAAAGAACTAAGCAACAGATAAGTGAGAATAAACATATTCTCTTATATCACCTGCCTTTGATGGAACTGAAAATGTATTTGTTTTCATATATCGTGGTTGAGGAAATTGATTGCGGTCACTTAATTGACAAATAGTTTTGAGTAGTTTAGAAAGGGCCTCATCTTAGTGAAGACAAAGTAGGAAAATTATAGACAAGTTACTTGCTCTCACAGTGTTTATATTCTAGTACGTTAAGATAGAAAAACAGAGAGTAGAAAACAATTAAGATGATTTCAAACTGACAGTTGGGAGGGGGGACTAACACCGGTTTATGGGAAAGAGAGAAAGGATCGAAGTATCAGAGGGGTGGTTCAGGGAGGTATTTTGAAGTTGTGATGAGCTGATGCCAATGGCAAAGGAAGATTAGAAAGGGCAGTAGCAAGCGTAAAGTGGGAAAAGAAGTCCGTGAAGTTTTGGCAGAATATGATTTACTAGGCATGTATGAGTTCACTTATATATCCAGAAAAGAGTCTTCACGAACTCTTCCCATACTTTCAAAGTCATTAGTGTTGTGACTCCTTAGTTAAAGAACATCTGAGACACTCAGCTTTACAGAAGTGAGAAAACGGTGGTAATATTTACAAGTATCCTCTAATTTATATGTGCCACACAAATGTTTGACTTCCTATTCTTATCGGAGAAATATTGTTTGAGTGTAAGTTATGTGCCAGGCACTGTTCTCAGAGCTGATTATGCAGTGATGTACAGAATCGATATGGTTTCTCTTGTTTTGCATCCATATCCAGATGTTTGAATGGAAAGGTATTCGAAGTAATGCAGTAAAGATAGAAGAATTTTCACTAACCCATGGGTATTGTGGGAAGAAAGTGTGTGTTGGCAGGGTATTGAAAAGTGGCGTGCGTATCACAGGTAATTTGTGAAGTAAAATTGATAGTTTTGAATTTAAAAGATGACAGAAAAGGAAAGAAACTGAAGAATAAGAAAAATTGGAGTGGAGGTATATTTTCTTTATGTTTATTGTTGTGGATTAAACATAGCAGAGTGATCAGATTAGAGCAGTGACGAATATCAGAAAAAAATAGGTAGAAAGATTTCTCAGCTGAAAGAAAATGTTCCAATCATGAATGTTCTCAGAAAATGAAATCAGCAGCTTCGTGAAAATTCCTGTTGAAGCCACTCTATAGACTACTGGATCATAGCTCATTTTGTGTTGTTGAAATGTGGGATTCCAGTGGAAGGAATCACCTTCCAGAGTTTATACTCCCTTCCAACTTGGATTTCCTAATTGTTACTATAAAAAGTTACTTTCATTTTGATCAGAAAGGAAAGAGGAGAAATAACAGCGGATACCACAGACATACAAAACATCATAAGCAATACTATGAACAGTTATATGCCAACAAATTGGACAGCCTAGAAGAAACAGACAAATTTCTAGAAACATACAGAATGACTAGACTGAATCAAGAAGAAACAGAACATTTGAACAGATTGATCACTAGAAGTGAAGTCGAATCTGTAATTTGAAAAACTCCCAGCAAACAAAAGTCCAGGACCAGAGAGCTTCACAGGGGAATTCTATCAAACATAAAAAGAAGAACTTATACCAATCCTTCTCGAAATGTTCCAGAAAACTGAAGATGAGCAAACACTCCCAAATTCATTCGACAAGGCCACCATTACCCTGATACCAAAGCCAGACAAAGAGATTATAGATAAAAGAAAATTATAGTCCAATATCTTCGATGAACAATAGATGCAAAAGTCCTCACCAAAATATTAGCAAACCAAATCCAATAATACACAAAAGGATCAGACGCCATGATCAAGTTGGATTTATTCCAGGGGCACAAGGATGGATTAGCATGTGCAAATCAATCAATGTGATACACCACATCAACCAAAAGAAAGACCAAAATCACATGATCACATCAATAGATGCAGATAAAGCATTGGAAAAAATTCAACTTCGATTCATGATAAAAATCCTTGCCAAAGTGGGTGTAGAGGGAAAATACATAAGCATAATAAAGGCCATTTACGACAAACCAACAGCCAACACAATACTCAATGGTGAAAAGGTGAAAGCCTTCCTCCTCAATTCAGGAAGGAGACAAGGATGATGACTGTTTCCCCTTCTACTTAAATTGGAAGTTCTAGCCGCAGCAGTCGTAAGAAAAAGAAATTAAGTGTATGCAGATTGGAACGGAAGAGTTAACACCGTAACTATTTGCCGATGATATGGTACTTCATATAGAGAACTCTACAGTCTCCACCCAAAAACCATTAGAACCAATAAACAAATACAAGATTAACATACAGAAATCTGTTGTGTTTCTATACACTAATGAGGAAATGTTAGGAAGAGAAAGTAAAACAAATCCCATTTAAAACTGCATCAAAAATTACCTAGGAAGAAACTTCAACAAGGAGGTGAAACACCTATGCTCTGAAAACTATAAAATTTGATGAAGGAAATGGAAATTGATATAAAGAAAAGGAAATATATCCTTTGTCCCTAGATTTGAGGAACTAATGTTATAAAAATGACCATCAATCCCAATGAAATCTACGGATTTAATGCAATCCCTATCAAAATACCTGTGACATATTTCACAGAACTAGAACAAATATTTTTAAAATTCACAGAACTAAGACGAATAATCCTTAAACCACCCTAAAATTCATAGAACAACTATTTCTAAAACTAGGACAACAAAAGACCCCCAGTTTTCAAAGGGCTCTTCATAATAAAGGACAAAGCTAGAGGTTCAACCCTACCAGACTTCAGACTATACTACAGGGTGGTATTTGCTCCAAAACAGACACATAGGTCCGTGGAACAGAAGACAGAGCCCAGAAATAATCCCGCACACTTATGATCAATTAATCTATGACAAAAGAGGCAGGAATATACAAAGAGAAAAGACCGTCTCTTCAACAAGTGGTGCTGGGAAAACTGGACAGCCATATGTATAACAGTGAGAGTAGAACATTCCCTCACACCATATACAAAAACAAACTCAAAATGGGCTAAAGACCTAAATGTAAGACCTGAAAATATAAAACTCTTAGAAGAAAACATAGGCAGAACACTCTTTGACAGAAATTGTAGCATTACTTTTTTGGATCTGTATCCCAAGGCCAAGGAAATAAAAGCAAAAATAAACAAATGGGACATAATTACACTTAAAAGGTTTTGCACAGCAAAGGAAGCAGTTGAGAAGATAGAAAGACAACCTATGAAATGTGAGAAAATATTTGCAAATGATGTGACTGACTCGGTGTTAATGTCCAAATTATACAAACATCTCATACAACTCAAAGGCAAAAAAGACAAACAACCCAACCAAAAAATCAGTTACTGGGCACATGATTCTACTGAGACAATTCTTCAGCAGAACAAATTAAGATGATGCTCTTTAAATAAAACTGGAGTATTCAAACTAACGAGCTCATTTTAAAGGAACTATTACTGACTGTCACCCGTGACCGGCATATAATGGTTGCTTGCATATTTGTTGTCTATGTCAGGGAATGAATGGTATGCTCTGCCAATTACTGGCAGTATATAAAGGTCCATGGGAAGTAGACGACACACACACTTCAGAAACATCCTCTTGCAACCCACCTGAATCCACTTCCCTTGACAACATGTGTTGCAACTACTACGGCAACTCTTGTGGCTATGGCCATGGATTTAGTCCCTATTACCGCTGTGGATATGGGACTCGCTATGGCTGTGGCTATGGCTCAGGATACGGCTGTGGCTATGGCTCCCCTTATGGCTGTGTTTATGGACCAGGATATGGCTGTGGATATGACACTGGCCGCTGCTGCTACTGGCCAGTTTGCTACTGGAGATGTTATTCTTCTTGCTGCTAAAACATCACCATCCAAACCTCGTGTGTTCCTGAAATGACACATCTAAAGATACTGAGATTCAAGGATCTATAACCCATGATGTCTATATCCAGGAAACTACATGCCTAACAGAGGCTTTGACCTCCAACTACCCATTTTTAGATTGACATCTTTGTGGCTTGAGGTTCCATGATAGCGTCTGCTTATTGTCTGAAAGTTAGCCTTTAACTTCCTTAATCTCTGATTCACTGTTATGACTGTGTTGATGATCCTAACATCCTCCAGTTGGGGAAATCACTCATTCTCAATAAAAAAGGTGCATTGTTTCTAACAAACCTTTGTGTACTTGCTTGTGAATTAGTCATTTTTTGAGATGTTATGGCCTCTGGTGAAAGTTGGGTAATATCTTGCCTGAACCTTGAGTTCTTCCTTGATATAATACAAGCATTTCTTCTTACATTTGCACCAGAAAAAAATGTCTCCTCCTCCTATTTCTTGTTTCTCACATACTCAGGCGCTCATACACCCAGGCACAAATCTCACAGTATTTGACGACTGTGCTTTGCAGATCCCACTTTGTCTAGGTTGGAGCTGGAGGGGAAAGAGGAGGGGGAATGACACTTTATTCAGGATGTGAATGCAGAGTCCAAGGTAGAGAAGAGGTGCCCTGAGTGCTTAAAGGAATTGAAGAGATATTTTCCAGAATTAATGAGGAATTAGAATTAGACATAGGTATGGAAAACACGAGAATAAAGAACTAAGCAACAGATAAGTGAGAATAAACATATTCTCTTATATCACCTGCCTTTGATGGAACTGAAAATGTATTTGTTTTCATATATCGTGGTTGAGGAAATTGATTGCGGTCACTTAATTGACAAATAGTTTTGAGTAGTTTAGAAAGGGCCTCATCTTAGTGAAGACAAAGTAGGAAAATTATAGACAAGTTACTTGCTCTCACAGTGTTTATATTCTAGTACGTTAAGATAGAAAAACAGAGAGTAGAAAACAATTAAGATGATTTCAAACTGACAGTTGGGAGGGGGGACTAACACCGGTTTATGGGAAAGAGAGAAAGGATCGAAGTATCAGAGGGGTGGTTCAGGGAGGTATTTTGAAGTTGTGATGAGCTGATGCCAATGGCAAAGGAAGATTAGAAAGGGCAGTAGCAAGCGTAAAGTGGGAAAAGAAGTCCGTGAAGTTTTGGCAGAATATGATTTACTAGGCATGTATGAGTTCACTTATATATCCAGAAAAGAGTCTTCACGAACTCTTCCCATACTTTCAAAGTCATTAGTGTTGTGACTCCTTAGTTAAAGAACATCTGAGACACTCAGCTTTACAGAAGTGAGAAAACGGTGGTAATATTTACAAGTATCCTCTAATTTATATGTGCCACACAAATGTTTGACTTCCTATTCTTATCGGAGAAATATTGTTTGAGTGTAAGTTATGTGCCAGGCACTGTTCTCAGAGCTGATTATGCAGTGATGTACAGAATCGATATGGTTTCTCTTGTTTTGCATCCATATCCAGATGTTTGAATGGAAAGGTATTCGAAGTAATGCAGTAAAGATAGAAGAATTTTCACTAACCCATGGGTATTGTGGGAAGAAAGTGTGTGTTGGCAGGGTATTGAAAAGTGGCGTGCGTATCACAGGTAATTTGTGAAGTAAAATTGATAGTTTTGAATTTAAAAGATGACAGAAAAGGAAAGAAACTGAAGAATAAGAAAAATTGGAGTGGAGGTATATTTTCTTTATGTTTATTGTTGTGGATTAAACATAGCAGAGTGATCAGATTAGAGCAGTGACGAATATCAGAAAAAAATAGGTAGAAAGATTTCTCAGCTGAAAGAAAATGTTCCAATCATGAATGTTCTCAGAAAATGAAATCAGCAGCTTCGTGAAAATTCCTGTTGAAGCCACTCTATAGACTACTGGATCATAGCTCATTTTGTGTTGTTGAAATGTGGGATTCCAGTGGAAGGAATCACCTTCCAGAGTTTATACTCCCTTCCAACTTGGATTTCCTAATTGTTACTATAAAAAGTTACTTTCATTTTGATCAGAAAGGAAAGAGGAGAAATAACAGCGGATACCACAGACATACAAAACATCATAAGCAATACTATGAACAGTTATATGGCAACAAATTGGACAGCCTAGAAGAAACAGACAAATTTCTAGAAACATACAGAATGACTAGACTGAATCAAGAAGAAACAGAACATTTGAACAGATTGATCACTAGAAGTGAAGTCGAATCTGTAATTTGAAAAACTCCCAGCAAACAAAAGTCCAGGACCAGAGAGCTTCACAGGGGAATTCTATCAAACATAAAAAGAAGAACTTATACCAATCCTTCTCGAAATGTTCCAGAAAACTGAAGATGAGCAAACACTCCCAAATTCATTCGACAAGGCCACCATTACCCTGATACCAAAGCCAGACAAAGAGATTATAGATAAAAGAAAATTATAGTCCAATATCTTCGATGAACAATAGATGCAAAAGTCCTCACCAAAATATTAGCAAACCAAATCCAATAATACACAAAAGGATCAGACGCCATGATCAAGTTGGATTTATTCCAGGGGCACAAGGATGGATTAGCATGTGCAAATCAATCAATGTGATACACCACATCAACCAAAAGAAAGACCAAAATCACATGATCACATCAATAGATGCAGATAAAGCATTGGAAAAAATTCAACTTCGATTCATGATAAAAATCCTTGCCAAAGTGGGTGTAGAGGGAAAATACATAAGCATAATAAAGGCCATTTACGACAAACCAACAGCCAACACAATACTCAATGGTGAAAAGGTGAAAGCCTTCCTCCTCAATTCAGGAAGGAGACAAGGATGATGACTGTTTCCCCTTCTACTTAAATTGGAAGTTCTAGCCGCAGCAGTCGTAAGAAAAAGAAATTAAGTGTATGCAGATTGGAACGGAAGAGTTAACACCGTAACTATTTGCCGATGATATGGTACTTCATATAGAGAACTCTACAGTCTCCACCCAAAAACCATTAGAACCAATAAACAAATACAAGATTAACATACAGAAATCTGTTGTGTTTCTATACACTAATGAGGAAATGTTAGGAAGAGAAAGTAAAACAAATCCCATTTAAAACTGCATCAAAAATTACCTAGGAAGAAACTTCAACAAGGAGGTGAAACACCTATGCTCTGAAAACTATAAAATTTGATGAAGGAAATGGAAATTGATATAAAGAAAAGGAAATATATCCTTTGTCCCTAGATTTGAGGAACTAATGTTATAAAAATGACCATCAATCCCAATGAAATCTACGGATTTAATGCAATCCCTATCAAAATACCTGTGACATATTTCACAGAACTAGAACAAATATTTTTAAAATTCACAGAACTAAGACGAATAATCCTTAAACCACCCTAAAATTCATAGAACAACTATTTCTAAAACTAGGACAACAAAAGACCCCCAGTTTTCAAAGGGCTCTTCATAATAAAGGACAAAGCTAGAGGTTCAACCCTACCAGACTTCAGACTATACTACAGGGTGGTATTTGCTCCAAAACAGACACATAGGTCCGTGGAACAGAAGACAGAGCCCAGAAATAATCCCGCACACTTATGATCAATTAATCTATGACAAAAGAGGCAGGAATATACAAAGAGAAAAGACCGTCTCTTCAACAAGTGGTGCTGGGAAAACTGGACAGCCATATGTATAACAGTGAGAGTAGAACATTCCCTCACACCATATACAAAAACAAACTCAAAATGGGCTAAAGACCTAAATGTAAGACCTGAAAATATAAAACTCTTAGAAGAAAACATAGGCAGAACACTCTTTGACAGAAATTGTAGCATTACTTTTTTGGATCTGTATCCCAAGGCCAAGGAAATAAAAGCAAAAATAAACAAATGGGACATAATTACACTTAAAAGGTTTTGCACAGCAAAGGAAGCAGTTGAGAAGATAGAAAGACAACCTATGAAATGTGAGAAAATATTTGCAAATGATGTGACTGACTCGGTGTTAATGTCCAAATTATACAAACATCTCATACAACTCAAAGGCAAAAAAGACAAACAACCCAACCAAAAAATCAGTTACTGGGCACATGATTCTACTGAGACAATTCTTCAGCAGAACAAATTAAGATGATGCTCTTTAAATAAAACTGGAGTATTCAAACTAACGAGCTCATTTTAAAGGAACTATTACTGACTGTCACCCGTGACCGGCATATAATGGTTGCTTGCATATTTGTTGTCTATGTCAGGGAATGAATGGTATGCTCTGCCAATTACTGGCAGTATATAAAGGTCCATGGGAAGTAGAACGACACACACACTTCAGAAACATCCTCTTGCAACCCACCTGAATCCACTTCCCTTGACAACATGTGTTGCAACTACTACGGCAACTCTTGTGGCTATGGCCATGGATTTAGTCCCTATTACCGCTGTGGATATGGGACTCGCTATGGCTGTGGCTATGGCTCAGGATACGGCTGTGGCTATGGCTCCCCTTATGGCTGTGTTTATGGACCAGGATATGGCTGTGGATATGACACTGGCCGCTGCTGCTACTGGCCAGTTTGCTACTGGAGATGTTATTCTTCTTGCTGCTAAAACATCACCATCCAAACCTCGTGTGTTCCTGAAATGACACATCTAAAGATACTGAGATTCAAGGATCTATAACCCATGATGTCTATATCCAGGAAACTACATGCCTAACAGAGGCTTTGACCTCCAACTACCCATTTTTAGATTGACATCTTTGTGGCTTGAGGTTCCATGATAGCGTCTGCTTATTGTCTGAAAGTTAGCCTTTAACTTCCTTAATCTCTGATTCACTGTTATGACTGTGTTGATGATCCTAACATCCTCCAGTTGGGGAAATCACTCATTCTCAATAAAAAAGGTGCATTGTTTCTAACAATCCTTTGTGTACTTGCTTGTGAATTAGTCATTTTTTGAGATGTTATGGCCTCTGGTGAAAGTTGGGTAATATCTTGCCTGAACCTTGAGTTCTTCCTTGATATAATACAAGCATTTCTTCTTACATTTGCACCAGAAAAAAATGTCTCCTCCTCCTATTTCTTGTTTCTCACATACTCAGGCGCTCATACACCCAGGCACAAATCTCACAGTATTTCACGACTGTGCTTTGCAGATCCCACTTTGTCTAA